>NC_142690.1:28806969-29110000 GCF_056320005.1 Nelumbo lutea | reverse complement strand
ACAATTGAATGGCCATAGAATAGCTTTATAAAAATTAGAAACAACTCTTCCTATTTTCTCCTCTCTTTAATAGAATGTCTCACCCACCTTGATTCTTGTTATTATGCTACCTCTTCTATCGAGGCTTTGTAGTTGAGCTTGCAGGTTGAGAGCTCCCAAAGCACTGATGTTCCCCTCTAAATCTTCTATAGCGTCAACCATGTGAGGAACTCTAAAGAAAATTGGAAAGAACACAAATTTGAACTAGATGACTCAGAACATGTCTCTAACTAAATTCACTTAACTCAACTCAAACTCGACCAATCTGGCCTTGGACAAATACTCGTTAGCTTGGTCCTAGGCAAGGGCCATATTGTTGAAGGCATCTTCCTCCCTTTTGTCAGCATGAACTCCTTCAAGGTAATCACAAGCACTAACCACCCCATCGACAAATTCATGCCTCCCGACCACACACATAGAAAAAGCTCTCCTTCCAATGTGAACAAAGACGGAGACCTGGGAAAATTGGTGCCCTTATTTTGAGCTTAAAATTAGTATGACCCCTTTGCTTCGGATGGTTCTTCAACACAAAGAGGCTTGGAACACCTGTGGATTCAACTTGACTCGACGAATTTGAGCCACACAAATAGAAACAATCAAGAACCTCACTTTGTTTGGCACCAACTACGATATAATATCCTAGTGAAGTGTCAAGATCTAGGTCACCTGCTCATCCACTAGGAACCTCAACCTAGCCGTTAAGTTGTCCTCATATACACACAACCAACCCATGGGAGCCTAACAATTCCATTCCTCACCGACAAGTGCTTTCATCTCAAACTCCTCAAGTATTTGGTACATACATCAGATACTTATCATGTCTTCTTGTCCCATAACACTCTTGAGAAGCCAAACACCCACCTCAGGCAACTCAAACGACAACTCATCCCCTAACTCGGTCCCTTGGACAATATCCCATGAAGTCCCCACCTCGATAACACCCTCATCCTTATCGTCTACATTGACAACATTTACCTCAATGCCCTTTGCTTGGACCTCTACCTCGACATAGGTGCCCATAACTAGTATCTGACTTTGGACCTCGACCTCTTTATCCTTGGCCTTAACAATAGGTTTGTCCCCAACATAAGTCTCGATGGCCTCATTAGCTAAGCTAGAGTGGGCACTCACCAACTTTGATGCCAAGGTAGAATGCTTGGACTAAGAATCAAAGTAGCTAGAACTAAATGAAGATGGCATAATGATCTAGCTTTGGTTATTCTTCCAAGAGACTCTAGAAGCAAATGGCATAATTTGAACCTCTTGGGGCCCCCTTAAATAGGACCTTGAATAACTCAAATTGGTTGCCTGTCAATAGCCTAGATCTCACCTCGAAATGACATCTTCCAAGCATCTTACAATTAAGAGGTCGCTCTAATAGATGCCTTAGTAGATGAAACAACACATTAATAGTAACACCCATGCCAACCACATAAGCAAAAGCAGCACAACCCCCTAGAGAACACATATAACTCACATAATATGAAGCAAAAAGACCGCTACATCTCCTCAAAATATCTATAACATAGCTTGGGCTTGACCTTTCACATGAATGGATAGTTGGATTACTTACCAAGCTGAACTCTCACTATACAAGCAACAAGATGACACCTTGGTCTCTATCAAACAGTAGGAAAGAAGAATAGTAAACCAAGAAGGAAATAGAAAGGAGAGAAAACACCAAGGTTTAACGCGGTTTGGCTCGATGGCCTACATCCATGGGAATTGAGGGAAAACATCCACTCTCAATTAACCCTGATCCCACACAATCGAAGACCAAATTATATTAGAATTACACACAAGCCCCTCTTCCTCTTATAAATACATACAAATCCCCAAAATTTATTAACATTACAAATAAACCCCTATAACCTCCAACCAAATACAATATATCTCTCTACACCCTCCCTCAAATTCAAGGTGAGGAAATCAGCTAAAGTTTGCAAGTAAGGATGTTTGAGCAACCTCCATGAAAATAGGTGTACTATTAAAGTAGCAACCATGAAACTTGGGATGTTGAAGGATGTCAGGGACCAAAGTTTGATATTAGAAAGTTGAATGAAATTGTACACAAAGGGAGCTTCACACACTTATTAATAGTCCACCAATACACCACAAATGATCACATACTTTACCACAACTTAGCACACATGCTGACAAGATATCACCACACAAACCAAGACATCACAAAGCTTTACACTTGTCACCAAGATATCACTAAAGCTTCTTTTTTTTTTTCTAAAGCTTGAGATATTAAATCCTTTTTCCTAAAGGGGTGATTAGTCCTTTTTGGTCTTTTTTTCAACTCACAAATAGCCACAACTTAAGGCATCAAAGCCTCTTTTCTAGAGTAGGGTCGATTGTTAATTGTAACAATCGACTGTTAATAGTAATAGTCAATTGTTAATTATAATACTCGACTATTAATGACAACAGTTGGCTGTTTTAACATGCTCTCACCACCTATACTATTGTAACACCATAATTTCCACTAGTACTGACATTACCATAGCCACTAGTGCTATAGATACCACCAGCACCACTTCCACCATAACCCTCACTACTGTAGCATCGTTGGTGCCACCTCCATTATCAAAATTGTCACCACCATATCCATCACTACCAGTGCCACTATAACTTCCTTCACCACTTCCATAGTTACCACCAATACTAGAACTGATTCCCACACTAAACCTACTTTGATACCATGCCAAATAGTAGGAAAGAAGAATAATAAACTAAGAAGGAAATAAAAAGAAGGATAGAGAGCACCAAGATTTAACATAATTTGGATTGGTGACCAAAATCCACGGGGAGAGAGGGAAAACATCTACTATGAGAATAAGAGATACAAAACGTCCACTTTCACTTAACCCTAGTAAGGACTTAAATAAGCAAAAGACCAAATTATATCAAAATTACACATGGACCCCTTTTCTTCTATAAAAACATACAAATCCCCAAAATTTATTGACATTACAAATATACCCCTATAACCTCCAATACTCTCCTTGAAAGGAAACCCAAATACAAATATCTCTCTATAATCTTGAAAGTGGAAGGAAAGTGATGGGGCCCATAAATGACGTCCAATCTCGAGCCACCACATGTCCCAGAACCAAACACTCAAGGAACTCACCAATGATTTGAACTAGACTAGCCAATCAACCTGAACAACTGGTTTCACCCAAATGCCTCCAATATGCTTAGACTGTGATGAGGAGAATTACAAGAACTCAAGCCGGGCCCGACAACCATCTCCCAATAGGATTAGAACTCCTTGATGAGCACTATGTTTCCTCTATAAATATATAAGACACACCCAAGAAAAGGTACACACATTATAGCCCCCTTTTTGCCTTTGCTTCACCCTCTTGTTTTTTTCGCCAACCTAGCTTTCCCTATTCAATCTCACGGTCTTCCTTGGGACCACCTTAGAAATCTCTACCTTTCTTGCAAGTGCCTTTAAAAACAATTCAACTCACCCAACCTCCTCAACTCGTCTCACTTCCAACTTCTCTTTCATTTGTTGCCCGGTTTCAAACCACAAAACCCATGTTCTTTTGTTTCCCAAGTAAAATTAAGTAATGGTCATTTAATCCATAAAAGTGTCTTGTTAAAGGGACAATGTTGTCCTATCATGTATTAACAATTTTCCTACAAGCGGGAATGTTATTTACCTAGGGCAAATGGTAATACTTACCTAGGTAACTACAATGCACGAAAATAATTCTCTATGGAACTCATAAATACCAAAAAATAAACGTGGATAAATTTGTCATACCTCCCCCATTTACCAAAAAACAAACGTTTGGATGTCTCTATCATTTTGCCAAGGCCACCTCCTTGTTTGAGGGGTTATTCCTAGAACTAATGTCACCCTTTCTGGATGACTGACAAATCAAGGCATTCATTCACAATCTGTTGGTTAGAGGAGGGTTTCACCCAAGGCTCAAAGTACCAACATGTATCAGCCGATACATGTCGTTCCGGGACCTCCCCAGTATGCCCCTATAGTGGGTGTATCGGGGTTCTAACCGATCAAAGGGGTGGAGGAGCCTTAAACCACTTCCCTAAACCGGTTTTGAAAAAAAATAAAAAAAAGTAAAAAAAACAGTATCGATATCGCCCGATATGCCCCTATTGGTGCGTATTGGGCGTATCGATATTTTTCTTTTCGCTTCATAGGCTACACAATTGGGGATAGCCTATCCCCCTTCCCTTAACCCCCAACCCTGGTGGCAATAGGGATTTGACCCCAGGTCTCCACTTCAATGTGTTGGGGCATACCATTCCTTGATGCCAATGTCCGGATACCAGCAACCTATCTAAAGTTTGGAGGAACATTCTTTTTGGGGGACTCCTCATCTCAATGGTAGAACCAACCCCCATTTTCTTGTCAAAACATCCCCAAGACCTGCCAAGGTCAAAGATGGATTTCCTTCTAATCTTTTGACCAAACACCACTTCAAATAAAATTCCTTGCAAACTCCCTAGACCCATCAGTTATTGCATAAATAGCATTCTTACCCACCTTCACTACCACTTGCCTTCTTACGGTCATGGCCCTTCCTCTGCAACCTTTTTGTATCTCCTTGTATGGCTAGTTCTATTGTTTCCATCTAGCCTCCCCTAACCTCACCTCTATTCTCCGTATGGTTTTTCTATTTGAGTTTCTCAACAATGGGGGAAGGTTCTAAACTTAATTCTCTTGGCCTTAAGGCTTTGTTTGGTTTGAAGGTAGGGAAAGGAAGCCAAAAGGAACCTGCCATTTCATTGTCGATTACTCATTGCGGATCACTCATCAATCATCATTCCTTTTAAATCCATTTACTACACATTCTAATCTCTCTAAGCAAATTGTGTAGGAACAATGACAAAATTATCACAAGCTCCAATAGGCACAAAGATGGGCTACATAATATGGTGCTTCGCACTTAAAGTGAAGAAAATGCAAGAAGTTGCAAGAAAGATTGAAAAGTGAGTAGTTTGGGAAGTGTATTGATGGGATATGCATGCAATACACTTTGGATACACAGGTATGGTGGAATGATTATAAGATGCATGAAAAAGTTAAGGAAATTATCCCACGAATGCATTAGCATTAAATCTAAGTCTCAAATAAAAAGAAACAAAGTAAAATAAGGTATAAACGTGTAACAAACATATGAATTAAGAGATGTATACCTTGAGAAAACAATATTAGTTTTATTAACACTTAAGACATTAATTTTAAAATTCATAAACTTGGGTTCAACAGTAAATTAAAACTTATGCGTTTTTAACAGTGTTGTGGCGTGTAGTGGAGGGACTCTAATTTGCCATGGAGAGAGGCTTGGGTTCAATTCCATTGCAGCATATTTTTTAAACAAACGTATGAAGATAATAATTGTCATATAATAGGGGGAAACTTAAATTTCTAAAAGTAGGTGTTTCAAAATTCCAATGTGTATCGGCTACACATACATTGTAGTTTGTATTGAACCGTATCAGACTGATAAAATGAATGCATCGGTCAATACTTTGGTCTTTGGGTAGAGGTGAAATAGGATTTGGGTTTTAGCCATTCCACCTGTGCCATGTATCAGAAACATTGGAAACCCATACCATACACCATATATGGGCATATTGTATTGGTATTTTAAACTTTGAATATAAGAAGTGACCAAGGGTAGGGATCTCATAGAACCAGGTCAGTTCAACTACACTAATCTACAAAGAGGAAATTAGTGTTGAAGAATGCAAGAATCTGGAATGGTGGTGCATTGTAGCAGTTAAATCAAATACAATATAGGGAGGCTAGGAGCTTATTATATGTAGACATGTGTCCACTATTCTCATGTATTATATATATGAGAATAATTCTAGTTCCATACTAAGCTACTGGCCTAGCCAAGCTTTTATTTATTTTTTGGTATTTAGCCAGGCTTTTATTTAAGACCTCTTATTTGTTCCAAGAACCATTCTTAGTACCATAGTAACACTATTACAATCCGCTCCTTTCTCAATGCTTTCATTTTTCCATTCTCACAAGTACTTGGCTCATTTCCTGCAGACAATAAGATAACGTTTTTAAATTGGAATAAAAATACATAAACAAAAGTAAATGCAGAAATTTACAAAACCTTCCGTCAAAAAAACTGCCACAGGTAAATGAGGAAAACCGGAAGTTCAATGGACTTAAATACAGATTGATTCAGATGCATGAAAATTTTATTTTCCATTTATTTATTTCTTCAAATTATTTATTTCCTGGAACATGATATGCCTTAATGGCATCCAAGGTGCAACAAAATATTGTAAGAATTAGACAAAGCTTCCTGTAGAAGTAACGTCATAATGGTTTCCAATGTCTGATTATAAGAAAGTAGGCAGTGGTTCTTGATTCATTTTGAAAAATAAAAAAAAAAAAAGAAAAAGAAAACTGCAGGTAAACTAGCAAAGAGAATTATGGCCTAGTTAGGTACAATTTGGAATTGCTGCTTTTTCTTAACTGTTGCATTACATGAATCTGCCACATCAACATGGAGAAAAGACACGAGTATTTGGTTAAATTTAAAATAGGATCAAATAAGTAGGATGGATCACTCTTTTTTTTTTTTTTTTTTTTGCTAAGATGGCAGTGAAACAATATGAAAAGATTTTGAATAACAAGCTGTAGCCATGTCACATGAATGCCAAGTGGTTTTAGGTTTGTGTTTAACAGTTCTAAGCTGCCATCTATTACTGGTTTTAAGTGTTTGTGTTATATATAAACAAGTTGTTTTTGGAACTAGTTTTCACAATATTGACGATATTTGGTAATATATCCCCAAAATATCCCTATTTGCTAGGTGGTGATATGAAATCTTCTGGGAATCTTTATTTTTCCAAACATCCCTGATATTTTGCCAATATTTCAGATTTCATTGATAGACTATATATATATAATTTAGAACTTTAGAACATTATTAAAAAGTTTTCAATATTTCATTAAAACTACTACAATTTTTTTTTTTTAAATATTTTCCTAAAAGAACCAGCAAGAAATTGGTGATTATATAATTGGCTTACTACTTTGATATGATTCACTTATTAAGTCACTATGATTCAAAAGAAAAAGAAAAATACATATAACCACAAAAGAGTATATTCAATCTAATCAAAAAATGTAATAACAATAAAGAAAAAAAGTTAAAATGGCAAATAATTAACATATATAAAAAAGATAAAATGGCTAAAGACCAAAAGGGAGACAAAGAGAAACATATCTATTTCAGTCTCTTAATTTTTCCCAATTGATTTATATATAGTTCTTTGCTATGGTTTTGAGCCTTAAATGTACAATTATATTTCTTCTAATGTCTTTTGAAGTTTTTTTTTTTTTTTTTTAACTAATTCTGTGTTTCTAGAAATCCTTCCTGATTATTTAGATTTTCCAAATGTCTTAGCAAAATTAGTGAAATATCTTCGAAATTTCTCTAACTCTACATGGCAAAATGTTCATCAATATCAAAATTATGAACCATTTTCATTTTTTTGGGTATTCTTGTGAGTGTAGAGTTTTTGAATCTTATAAATATTCTTAATTTGGCTTTGTACTGACTCTAGTACAGGGATTTGTCTTGGGTCACAAGAATGATTCTCTTGTGAGGAATAGAATTTCTTTCTGGCTCTTTCTGGTTTTGAGGTTTCCTGTAATATATGGATTTTTTTTTGGGTTTATTTTTTCCCATAGATATAAGCAATCTGTTAAACCACATAAACTCCTGTGCTATTTTGGTTTATATTACATATATTATTTCTCTTTAATTTTTGTTGTCATCAAATCCACAATTATGTTTCTATACAATAAGTGGTACCGAAAAATGGGTTTAAGGTGTGATGACATTTAAGGCATTGAACACAAAACTTAGAATTGAGAATTTTATGAAAAAAAGAACAATTTTGATTTGTAGGAAATCAGCCAGAGATCTATGGATTTAGTAGTGTCTACAGAAGGCATTGAAAGGGGTGGGGGGTTAACACTAGTATAAAGGAATTAGGAGGAAAATGATTTAAAGAAAACGGTTATAATTGTCTTGCAGATGACATTGTTAACAAATCTACTAAGTTTGTACATGAAGGAATCCCTACTGAATTATCCCTATCTCAAGCAGGGTTCATATACATATTGGATGCACTCAGGCTTTTCATCTACACCATGTGCCTCAATTTAGGCAGAACAATGAGAAAGCCATAGATTTATATATTATCACAATTATCCATAATTAATTTCGAGCAATCACTAACTGGAATTCTGAAAATTTTAATTAGATGGTTAGAAGTCAAATGCATTAAAGAATCCATATTCATTCAATAAATGAATACCAAAATAAAGTCATATTTGAAGGCATACTATAGAACACATCAAAAGGTGTTTCTAGGGTTATTTGATAAATGATAATGACAGAATTACCATGGAAGCTTAAAAGTGTATTTCCACCATCCCTGTTTAAAGCAGTTAGCAACTATTTTGTCCAGGCGTACAATAATCTCAGAAAATGTTGGTCTCGCAACTGATTCTGGGACCCAACATTCTTCTATCAACCTGAATAAACATGATACCATGATAGTATTAGAACATGAATCTTCTGCATTATTTTCACTTTAATAGGATGACAGTAAATTTTCATCTTAAAATGCCAAAGGATTGGTATTTCACCATCAAAGACTAAAACATAAAACCCCTAATTCCAAGCTTTCTATTAATCAACACCCTTGATTCCATATGCCTAGAAACTTTGATTTTATTGTAGATATTATAGTGCTTAATATAATTTTTTAAAATTCATAGTCATTGGAGAGGATTTTAACTTGTACACTACTGTTGAAACTATAAATACAAATGCATCTACCAGTTTCATATCCATGAACTGATTAGCATGTGCATTGTTGGATTCCATATATCTCATTAAATTAACTCACTTGCCATTTAGGTCAGCATTCAATCCACCCCTCCCAACACCAAGGGTGGCAAGAAGAGCATTGGGTAAGTCTTTACATTTGCATCAAAATTAGATGGTTTTATGCATTTCAAAGTTCTGCTCTATTTTCTAACATTTTAGCATATCTGAAAAACCCAAATGCCAAGGATGTAACCCCAGTATGTTTAACTACCACTAACCTTGACACTGAACCTTCAACTCTTTCATCTAATAGCATGAGAATGAAGTTATTAAAACTAGACTATGATTTCACATTGCACAAAATATCTATAAAATGTATTATTAGATACATTACCAAGAAATCATGAGATACAGAAAACACTCATAGGATCCTAATTCTAAAAAACCCAAATGCCAAGGATGTGATCACAAGACTTCCTTAGAATGCTGACTTTACCTACTCTTATTCAGAAAAGGAATTAACTTTCGGTTGTCTGTTACATTGAGTTTTCCCTCCTACATCCTTGTATTCAATTTAATTAAGTTTCATCCATATCAAAAGATAGATTACTAGTAAACAGTTTTATCAAAGCACGTTTAATGCACTTAAACTCAGCAAAGCACGCAAATAGTGCTTCACTTAAGTTGAAACACAGCATAGTTGGTAAGTGCACTCATTTTTTGACACCCCATGCCCCTAGCCAACTGCAAAGCACACAACCTCCTCATTGTCTTTTTTTTTTCTTCTATTGCAAAAATGAAAATATAGTTATATTTTACCATTGATTACTAATACCATTGCCTAATCATATTACATATGATACTCACATATCTATAGTCCCATACAAGGGCATTATATCATGTTGGATACTTTAACTTTTAGTGTAAATTCAGTAACCAACACTTTGTCTAGCCATGTGCTTTTTAAAATAGATTACATGTAATACTGAAAGTCCTTAATAAAGTATGATCTTATGTGGTTGGTTTTCCTTGACAGGTTTCTCATGGATTGTCACTTTAATCATTGGGGCATTGCAATTCCAAGCAATTGTCCTGCAAGGCTGTGGAGAATCGGTTAACCATTTGTTCCTCAGCTGTCAGCTGTTTCTGAATCATAGGAATTTCCCATTCTTTATAGAGTTCGATAGATCTGCCCTTGAGTTAGATCTTACTCTTCTTACATGTCCACCAGTACTGTCAGGCAGTAAAGAAGTTATCTAGAGGAACGTGGTCTGTTCTGCCAATTGTTTGTGTAGCAATACATAGAAATATATGTATTATGTAATTAAGGGTAGTTTTGTCCATTTATCCTTACTCTGTAACTTCCATAATAAATTGAAGTGAGCATGTGGAACATCTGGCTCACTTGTTCTTTCTCAAACATCCCCTCTTCCATTTTCTCTTCTTCTTCCTCTATACTTCTCTTCCATTTTCCAGTTGTGGCATCAGAGAAGAATTGCATCCATATTATTTTTTCAAAAACCAAATGACCAAGGGGGACTGCTAATATTGTTGTCTATATGGATGTTGTCAAGAACTGTACAGTATAGAGGAAGAATTTAGGGAGTTTTTGATGTAGGGTTCATGGAGATCAGGGTATAGTAGCTATTTTTACAAGATTTTTGGTGAAATAAATACTGAAAATTTCAAATTTGGAGTTGTGGATTGATTCTCTCCACAATCCATACGGTGTTTTGTTGGTTTGGTCTTTTGCATTGTTGGTTTTGAACAAAATGTGGAGAATGTCAAAAAAGGTCTTATATTTTCTGGTAAGTGGCAAATATTTTCTGAAATTTCTAGGATTCATATTGGTCACCAGCCTATTTAAGAACCCAAGTTTAAAGACTCTTCGATGATGCAACATGATTGATATATTTTTGAGTAAATTCCTGGAGTAGTTGTGGTTCTGTAAGAGAAATTTATTCTCCTTCTAGAATAGCCATATTTCTTATACATGAGCTATGACTGCCCAGACAATGAATGAGATGATCTACCATGCTTGGCATATTGTCTGTTAGTGATTGTTGATTTCTGGTTTCTGTTGTCAGTGCTGGTAATTCAGATATTGAAGCATGGAAACAATACATGGAGATGGATATCAGTTTTTCCATTCCTACATCAATTGTAGAAATTTTGGGTCATAGAACATTTGTTATTGTTTGAGATTTTTTTTATCATTTATAGTTGCAAGTGTTCTAGAAATAAAAATTTAAGTTTCTTAAAATTTGCTGTTATCTCAAAATTACTATTTATGTAATCCCAATAATTACTATTTTTTATGAGTAACTGAAAGAGATTCTATTAGTCTCAAATAAACAGTAAAGTATTATAGACAGCCCTTGGGTAGGGAAGCGGTTACTACCCTTCCCCATTGGTAAAGGAAAACAGACCAAGAAACATATTAGAAGAAAACCCAATGCATCTGGTTTCTAGAAATTTCTTGTTTAACAAAAGTATCAACCAATCTATTTGCATGCCTAAAGACCCCGTTGAACCTTAGGTTCTAATTTTGTAGCAAATATTTGATCTTTGAAGTTCATTTCTTTAGCCCCATACTGCATTCTCATCATTTTTCAGCCACCAATTACCACCTTTGAGTCACCTTCAATGATCAATTTAATCAAATTCAAGTCCTTTGCCCATTGTAGTCCCCAGAGAGCAGCTTGGTGCTCAGCCATGTTAGAGTCCTCGACACCAATTGGACAAGAGAATAAAACAATGATGCTTTCATCCTTGTCTCTGAAAACACCTCCTACTCCTGACAGATCAGGATTCTCTGCACAACTACCATAAAAATTTAATTTTAATATAGCCATCATGAGTAGGGGTGTCAATTGGACTGGATTTGGTCCAATCTGATCCAGTCCAATGTGAGTCCATTATAAATGGACCAGGTCCAATCCAATCCAATGAATGTTTTGGACCAATTTGGACCGGTCCAATTAAATGTCTGGACCATCCAATCTGTTCAAATTCATTTTGATTTAGATTGGTTTCAACCCAAACCTAGTCCATTGACACATATATTCTTATCTTAATGGATTAGATATTGGCTTAATCCAACCCAATCCAAATATAAATTTGTTACGGACGGACCAGGTCCAATCCAATCTAATAAATATTTTGGACCAGATTGGTCCAATCCAATATGTCTTTTCGGTCCATCCAATCCATCCAAATTGATTTTGGACTGGACAGGGTCCAATCCAAAACTGGTCCATTGAAACCCTTAATCATGAGGCAGTGTACACTGTTTAAAGACTTGTATTTTATCTGTAGATGTTGCAACCACTTCACCCCATCTCCACAAGTCATCATGTGAATAATCATAGAACAATTCCATGGATTTAGTCCAGCACTATCCACAACACATTCGAAAACTACTTCAGCACTTATTTGCCCCTCCCTAAAAATGCTCATGTTTCTTTCCTCCCAGTAGAAAACCTTATGTGCTGATTTCGGCCAAGCTTCTTGTGAAGGAAGAGTAGAAAATTGGGGATTTCAGCAAGAGACAAAGGAAAGGGAAGAAAAGAGAAGAAGGTCGACTAGGATAGATTAACTTAACCCTAGCCACCAGTCCCTTATTCTATTTATAATTAACTTAACTATGAGATATTACAAAGATGCCCTTAGTAGGGCGGCAACTCAACCTAAGTAATTACAACTCTTTAAAAAATAAAAACTAATGGGCCCAAGGCCCAACAACATCTTAATTTAAAAGGAAATAAACTAAGCACAAGTTGGCCCACTCAACACTCCCCCTCAAGTTGGGAGTGGATGTCATACATCCCCAACTTGCGTAGATCATGCTCCAGCTTATTCTTTTTAACGCCTTTTGTGAGGACATTAACAAGCTACAGATCAGAAGAAATGTATGGAAGATAAACTTCTCCAGAAGTTACCCTTTCTCTGATAAAATGTCTATCTACTTCAATGTGCTTAGTTCGGTCATGCTGAACTGGATTATGAGCAATATTAATTGTTGCCTGGTTATCGTAGTATAGCATCATAGGTTCTTCTGCCTGAACACCGATTTCTTCCAATAGAGAACGGATCCAGAGAAGTTCTGAAACTCCATGTGCCATGGCCCTATATTCGGCTTCTGCACTTGATCTTGCTACAACTGTTTGCTTTTTACTCTTCCATGAGACTAGGTTGCCCCCAACTAGGGTGCACACTCCTGAAATTGATCTTCTGTCATCGAGGCATCCTGCCCAGTCCGCATCTGTATAGGTCTCTAGCTTGAGCTGTCCATGATCAGTAAACAATATGCCTTTGCCTGTGTGTCCCTTCAGATAAGCAAGGATCCTGTCAACTGCCTTCCAGTGCTGGTCTCGTGAAAAATGGATGTATTGGCTCACTACACTTACTGCATAGGAGATGTCCGGTCTTGTCATGCACAAGTATAGTAGCCAACCCACAAGTCTTTGGTACCTCCCAAGGTCCTTTACTGGTTCACCTTCTGATGCACTGATTCTATGGTTTTGAACAATGGGGGTGCTAGCTGCCTTTGTTCCAAGTTTCCCTGTTTCTTCAAGACATACTTCCTTTGAGAGATAAAAATTCCATGTTTCGACCTTGCAACTTCAATGTCTAAGAAGTATCTCAGTTCTCCAAGGTCCTTAATCTCAAATTCCTTATGCAGGTTCCTCTTCAGACTGTCAATCTCACTCAGATCATTCCCAGTGACAACAATATCATCCACATAAACAATTAGGATTGACACCAAGGATCCCCTGCGCTTCACAAACAATGTGTGATCAGATTGAGTTTGAGTGTAGCCAAAAACAATCAGGGCCTTTCTGAATTTGTCGAACCATGCTCTAGGGGATTGTTTCAAGCCATATAGTGACTTCTTCAGCTTGCATACCTTTCCCTCTTTAGCATTATCATAAAAACCAGCTGGAAGATCCATATACACCTCTTCTTGCAGATCCCCATTTAGGAAAGCATTCTTCACATCCAGTTGAAACAAGGGCCAAGAGTATGAGGCAGCAAGAGAAAGGAGTATCCGGACAAAGGTCATCTTTGCAACTGGTGCAAAGGTCTTTAGATAATCAATGCCATAGGTTTGTGTGTATCCTTTTGCAACAAGTCTTGCCTTGTACCTCTCTATGCTTCCATCTGCCTTATACTTTACTGTGTAAACCCATCTGCATCCAACTGTCTCCTTGCCTTCTGGTAGGTCCACAATCTCCCATGTCTGATTCTTAATCAAAGCCTCCATCTCTTCTTGCATAGCTGCCTTCCACTCAAGTTTGGAGAGAGCCTCACTAACACTCTTGGTTATAGACACGGAATCAAGAGAAGAGAGAAAAGCATGGTAGGAAGGAGAAAGTCCACTGTAGGATAAGTATTGTGATATGCAATAAGCAGTGCACTTCCTCTTCCCTTTTCTAAGAGCAATAGGGAGATCAAGGTTATCTGTAACAGTGTTAGTGGGACCAATGGGAACTTAAATAGTAGAGGGATTAAGAGGAATACTTGGATCTGTATCAGCCGAATCTGGAGTCTCCAAGGGATCGACAGGAAGTGGTGTGAGTTCTGCTGTAGTGGAATCAACCTCCTTATGAAGTCTCTGCCGTGAGTAATACTGTGAGACGGAACGCAAAGGGGGGGGGGCAAGGTAGGTGACATCGGATGGTTGTCAAGCACAGTAGTAGGCATAGGAACTAGAACTGGGAGAGGGATAGACTGCTGACTTACTTCCCCAAAACACTCCCCCTGAGAAGGATTCCTTGAGAAGAAGTATGTAGATTCGAAAAAGGTGATGTCCATAGTAACAAACCGGTTCCCAGAGACTGGATTATAGCAGCGGTACCCTTTCTGATTCTTTGCATATCCAAGGAAGACACATTTCTTTGCCTTGGGATCAAGCTTTGAACAGTAAGGACCAAGAATATGCGCAAAGTAAACACACCCAAACACCCTTAGAGGAATATGAAGCATCTCCCCCTGAGGAAAAAGAAGGCTGAATGGAGTGCTGAATCAAAGTATATGAGAAGGCATCCTGTTAATCAGATATACTGCCGTGAGAACAACATCACACCAAAAATGAATCGGAACTGTCGCTGTGATCATCATGCTTCTTGCCGTCTCAACAATGTGTCTGTTCTTTCTCTCTGCAACACCATTCTGCTGTGGACTGTAGGAGCAGCTACTCTGATGGACAACACCATACTCCAACAGATATGAGGCAAGATGTCTCTCAAAATATTCCCTAGCATTGTCAGATCTGAACATCTTGATTCTAGTTCCAAACTGTGTTAATACCATCTGATGGAATCGTCTCACCAAGGATGGTACCTCATCACATGATTTCATCAAGTAAATCCAGGAATATCGAGAGAAATCATCCACAAACAAGAGAAAATAGCAAAAGCCGCCCATAGAGGGAACATGATAAGGGCCCCACGCATCCGAATGAAAAACATCAAAAAGAGAAGAACATCTTTTATTACTCGGTTTAAAAAAGTGTCTACAATGCTTTCCAAGTTCACAACCTTCACACTTCAACCTTGACAGACTCACAGACTCAAACAGTTTTGGAAACAAAGAACTTAAAGAAGAAAAAGACAAATGGCCCAGACGATTATGCCAAAGTATAATCTGATCCACAAGTTTTGACTCAATGTCCTTGCAAACATGATGACTTTGGTGAATTGGAAGAGTATCCAGGAGGTAGATTCCATTCACTTCACGACCACTCCCAATCGTCCTCTTTGAATCCAGATCCTGCAAAATACAATGTCCAGGAGAAAAAATTACTGAGCAGTTCAGATTCTTAGCCAAACTACTAACAGATAACAAGTTGGTGCTCAATCTAGGAACATGGAGGACAGAGGGTAAACAAATGGAATCATTAATCTTGACAGATCCCTTCCCAGCAATAGGAACATGGGATCCATTAGCTGTGGAGACCCTATCTCTACTAGAACTGAGCTAGTAAGAGGAGAAAATGGTGGAGCAATGGGTCATGTGCTCTGAGGCTCCAGAGTCTATAATCCAAGGAGCTCTCTCCATACTTGAAGCAGAAACATAGTTTGCAGTGACATGTGGACTACCTGTGTGGGCAAGGGAGGTAGAGTGAGTTCCACCTGTGCTACCTGTACCTTGTTGTTTGGTTGCGGCTGAATTGGAACTAGTTGTATCCCTCTGATTCAGAAGTAACCCAAACCTCTCAAGCTCGGCCCTTACTGTAGCAGCTGCAACAGACTCCAAGGCAAATGTAGTAGGGGGGGTCGGAGTGTCACCAGTAACTGCCATATGTGCATTTCCTTCCTTATTCTTCAGTCTGGTCGGCACAAGATGTGGGTGAAGCTTCCAGCAAGTATCTCTTGTATGCTTCGGTTTCTTACAGTAGTCACAGACTAAGTCCCTTTTGTCTTCCTTCTTGTTCTCATTGCCATCCTGTTTAGGTTTCATAGCACTTACATAGCAGACTGATCAGTCGTGAGATTCTTCATCATTACATCCCTCCTGCACTCCTCTCCTGACACGAATGCATATGCTTGGGAGAGAGTGACACTGTCCCTGGAAAGAAGATGCTGTCGTGCAATGTCATACTCAGGGTTAAGGCCAGCAAGGAATTCGAACACCCTATACTTCTCTAAGTGTCTTTGATAGGTAGCTGCATCCTTGGTGGTTTCCCAAGCAAAGGTCTCTAGATGATCAATCTCTTGCCACAGGGTCTTAAGGACTGAAAAATATGCTGCAATAGATCTATCTCCTTGCCTAGTAGCAATAATCTGATTTCTTAGTTGATAAGCCCTAGCAACATTCTCCTTCTGTGAATAGGTCTCTGCCACCCCATCCCATATCTCCTTAGCAGTGTTTGCCCATAAAAAGTTTTTACTTATATGTGGCAACATAGAATTGCACAACCATGTCATTACCATATAATTTTTTTGCACCCACCGGGAGTTGCCAGTTTCGGGTTTTACCTCTTCACCAGTAATATATCCCAATTTTCCACGAGCCCCAATGGCCATCTTTGCAGATTGGGACCATTCCAAGTAATTTGTACCATCCAACCTAACTGTAGTAATGGTTCCGGCTCCGAAGGGGTCTCCAGCACCTCCTCCCACTGGTCTCATTTCATTCCCGGGCTTATATTCAACTCTATGTCCCTCCATGTGTCTCAAAGAGGAACAAAAAACAACTAAAAAATGCAACAAGAATAAACAGAATACCTTCTGGAACCAACGACACTCCTTTGGTGTCTTGGACTTTCTTCCCACGAAAGATTCCTTTTTGGTGGGATGGGGAAAAGAGAGAGAAGAAGCAACCGCCCTCTCTAGAGGCCTCCAAACCACATGGAACTTGAATTGCCCCTTACAAAAAACCCAGAGGAACCCTAAAAAAATAGGACGCCACTACCTAGGTCAAAATTGAAGAGTCCAACAAAATCAGGACTCTTCCCCTTTCTCCAGTTTTTCCTGATTCTGATGAGAAACCCCAGACCAGCTACAGGGCATACAGATCCACCAAGAAAATCCAAAAACCGGGCTTACCTGAAAGCTTTGATCAACCTCTTAAATCTCCATGCAGTCGGCTGATCTAGGGCTACAGGAACGAATCTCTTCAAGAACCTTCAACCCGCTCTGATACCAAGTAGAAAACCTTATGTGCTGATTTCGGCCAAGCTTCTTGTGAAGGAAGAGTAGAAAGTTGGGGATTTCAGCAAGAGACAGAGGAAAGGGAAGAAAAGAGAAGAAGGTCGACTAGGATAGATTAACTTAACCCTAGCCACCAGCCCCTCATTCTATTTATAATTAACTTAAGTATGAGATATTACAAAGATGCCCTTAGTAGGGCGGCAACTCAACCTAAGTAATTACAGCTCGTTAAAAAATAAAAACTAATGGGCCCAAGGCCCAACAACATCTTAATTTAAAAGGAAATAAACTAAACACAAGTCGGCCCACTCAACACTCCCATATTTGACTACAAGCTGAACCGAAGAGAGTCTGACACAAGGTTTCAGAGGTGTCAAAGTTAAATGAATCGGCCCCCACCCCTAAAGAGCCTTTATTATATTATGTATAATTGCAAGAAAGCCCTTATAGGGCCAATATATTACAAGAAATCACTTATAGGGATGAAAGAGAGAAAACATAGAAAGGATAAAATACAATACAGCAGGGACTATTACAATAGAATATATCAATACTCTCCACACTCCCCCTCAAACGGGTGCTAAGTCTTAAGCATCAATTTGCTCACAAGAAAGACATTTCTTGCTCTCGTCATAGCCTTGTAAAACATAGTTCTATACTCCACTTCTATAAATGACTTGGAGACTATTTGTTGTTTCTTGCGTTTCTAGGAAATGGGGGAATCACCCATGAAGACACAAGAATGTCTGGTGTTGGGGCAGCCTGCCCTATCAACATCATCATATGCCCTCAATAAAATAGGAGAGGAGGAAAAGAATCATCCCTAGGATAATGTTCCATGAACATACTGAACAATCCGATCAATAACAATCAAATGAAGTTGATGGGGAGCAGAAACAAACTGATTAACAGCCTGAACCACATTGGAGATTTCAAGATGATTCATAGTAAGATAAATGAGAAAGCCCACAAGTTGTCAATAGAGTGTGGCATCAAGAAGTAGTGAACCTTCTGTCTTTGATACCTTGACATTTAACCCTAAAGGAGTATCAACCTGCTTGTCATCAGTACGATCAGCCAACTTGATAAGATCAAAAGCAAACTTATGTAATTATGTTGACAATTTGACATATGAAACATCCCCAATCACTTCTTCAGACCCCAAGTCCTAGGAAGTGGGCAAGAGCACCTAGATCCTTCACATGAAATGAACTATGAAAAAGGGATTTAAGTTCTCTAATTCCCTCTTCATCATGCCCAACCAACAACATATCATCAACATACAGAAGGAGGATGGTGATGCCATGAGATCTTCTATGAACAAAGAGAGAATAGTCAAAACGTCTCTAGCTATAGTCGACAGCAACGACATCACAAAATTTCTTAAACCAGAATCAAAGTTGTGTTTTAAAAGCGCAAGGGGCAAGGTGCGTGTGTTATGGGCCCGGAAATAGGATCTCGTCACGGGTCGGTCCACGGGGAAAACCTCCTATTTTCCCTTGTTCCTTCCTGCTCTTGATGAACCTATCTTGGCGCCTTTGGCGATTTGTCCAAGAGATCACCAACTCTCCTAACTCACTTCTTAAACTGAATATTCAATATCCTCATTCAATAATGGGGTCTCCTTAAATAGGAGATTACAAGAGCCCTAATCAAAGGGAGTCTCCTTGCTGAATAGGGAGACTTCAATTTTATCTTGCTAAGGATAAGATAAGCTAATCCTAATCTGATAAGCTACTAACAAGATAAGATAAGAGCAATAGAATAAGATAAGAACAAGCAAGATGATCTAATCTAATCTAGATAAGGCTGTTGTTGCCGAACTGGGTAGGATGAGAATCATTGAATCACTGCTGCTGCTGGCGGTGGGTCAGGTGCCTATTGCTGCCGGTGGCGACGGTACGTCTTCCTGAGGAATGCATCCATAACATTACTCCCCTCCTGGACTACGAGCTTGTCCTCAAGCTCGAACTCTGGATATGTGGCGTGGAACTCTGCCAATGGGAGCCATGTGGCTTCGGCCGATGGTAAATTACACCATTCTACCAAGACTTCAACAGCAACACCAACAAAGAGCTTAGCTGACTGATGGGGAAGCTCAGTACCAGTATCATCAGGAAACAAGTTGCATAAGATGTTGTTCTGAGGTCCTTCTTGAGAGCCATCAATCCCAACACATACAACATTCAACTTCAATAAGTATTCAAACCTCAGAGTAACCAGTTTTGCAGGCTTGGGATTTGAAACCTCATCATCATGTATATGAAGGATGATTTTAAGAGGATGAGATCGATAGATTCTTGATTGGTCAAGGTTCTCTTTTCCAGTAACCTTCTTTGGCCGCTTTCTCCTTCTTTGGCCCTCCTCTTCCTCATCAGGCGCATCATCCTCCAACTTATTCATTTTTGTATTTGTAGAAACACCATTGTCCTTAATTGCTTGCTGGTGGGCAAAGGCTTGAGCATCCTTCATGCTTCCTATAATTTCCAATTCAATACTCTCCTCAAATGCCTCCTTCTAAGCTAGCAATTGTGAGTAAATCACATAGAATGGAAGTGGCAGTAATTCTGCTAAATTATGCTGCTTTAATTTCTTTGTATGCAGAACCCCTAGTTGGTGTTGGACAGGCAAGGATGCTTTCTTCAAAGATTTCGGGAGACTTGAAAGGAACATCTTTCGGTGTGCAATGGTCTCCATAAGGCTTTTCTTGTGTTGCTCTAGTTTCTCATGAAGTTTGCAGAGTTCTTTTCGCCGGAAAAGCTCAAAATTAAGCCGCTTTAGCATCAGGTCATGTGCATTGTCTTTTGATAGTACAGATCCTTTAATATCTTGAGGGGCTGAACTGAAAAACTCTTCCTCAGGCACAAGTTCAATATCCGGATACTTTGACTTGAAATCTTTGCGCACCTTTATGGCTTTCACAAAATGAATTTTCTCGTACATCAAATTATGGAGCTGCAATGTAGTGAAATTTACTGGTGCCTTAGCACGTTCTGTTTCAGCTTTAACACGATCCTCTTCTAGCAATATAGAACGATTTACCTTATCTCGGTCATCTGTCCGTTGATTCTGAAAAAACTGCTCGCAGCGATACAGCCAGCCTAAGGGGCCTCCGTTGCCGTTGTACGATGGGGATTCCAGCCTGCTGTACATGGGGATGACTGCGGCTACCGGGGCGACGACCTGCTGTTCGCTGGACGACTCCGCCAAGTCTGGTCGGCGGCTGTTTGTGGTTACAGCCCCTTTTGAATTCCTCTCCTTGTTAGAGAAATACGATTCCAGCAAGTGTCGTAGCTCCTGGACATCGTCTTTGACCTCACGAACCTCCACGCTGGTTTCCACGAGCCTATGCTCCAGTTTGTGGACCCTGGATGATAGCTGCTCCAGATCTCCCATGACAGTTGGCTCTGATACCAAGTTGTTATGGGCCCGGAAATAGGATCTCGTCACGGGTCGGTCCACAGGGAAAACCTCCTGTTTTCCCTTGTTCCTTCCTGCTCTTGATGAACCTATCTTGGCGCCTTTGGTGATTTGTCCAAGAGATCACCAACTCTCCTAGCTCACTTCTTAAACTGAATATTCGATATCCTCATTCAATAATGGGGTCACCTTAAATAGGAGACTACAAGAGTCCTAATCAAAGGGAGTCTCCTTGCTGAATAGGGAGACTTCTAGTTTTATCTTGCTAAGGATTAAGATAAGCTAATCCTAATCTGATAAGCTACTAACAAGATAAGATAAGAGCAATAGAATAAGATAAGAACAAGCAAGATGATCTAATCTAATCTAGATAAGGCTGTTGTTGCCAAACTGGGTAGGGTGAGAATCATTGAATCATTGCTGCTGCTGGCGGTAGGTCAGCTGCCTATTGCTGTCAGTGGCGACGGTACGTCTTCCTGAGGAATGCGTCCATAACAGCATGCCTTTTTGAAGCAAGGCACAAAAATACAAAAAATGCAAAAAAATTCAAAATTTGCAAAAAAAAAAATATTAAACATAATATGAATAAAAATATAAATGTAAGTTTTAAAATAAATATTTTAAAAACTATTATTTAAAATTAAAATACATAAACATAACATATAAAGTGTATTCAAATGAAAATTTAAAAATAAAATCAAACATATAAAACATTTTCAAGAAAGTAAAACCCACACTTTCTTTTTCTCCCTCAATTGCATTACTTTAAATACCTAATGTGATGGTAAATATCTTGCATTATTGATTCTATGAGCCATCTTTGTACCAAACACAAAAAATAAAAAAGGAACATGCCTGGGATGAAGTGCAAGGTGCACCTGGCGCACTAGAGATGTTGTTAACTATAAAACTCAAAGTGTTATAACACTTGAAGAACTGAACTTTATGCCTGTGTGTGTTTTTTTTTATTATTTTTTTATTTTAATGGCAATTTATCTATTTTGGGAAGGGTATAATACTGGAAGAACTTTAAACCAATCAGATGTTCATACTTTAGAATCCCCCTCGTGAATTTTCGAGGATGGAGATCAAATTTCAATGGGTAGCTAGATTAGAAAATGGATTGGCTGATACATTGACCAAGCAAGGGGTAAAAGGGGGCAGTTGTTTTGGGCTCAATTATAACTATTTTTATTTCTGGTGTAGTTTTACCTCCCTGCATGAAGCTGAAATTGTACATTTTTTTTCTTTTCATATTAATAAAATGCTATCTTGTTAATAATCAGAAAAAAATTAATACGAAATAAGTAAATAATTATAGAATTATAGATTATAAAATGCTATCTTGTTAATAATCATAAACTATTTTATTTATGACATCATGGGCTGACCCATTCGACCCGCATGGTTGAACCACTGATTTGCCACCCAGAGGAAAAAGGCTTTAGCCTCTGGGTCAGTTTTCAAAACATTGCTGTTGACCATTGAGAGGCTTAAGGCTTGGCTGGTAGCTACATAAACCTATGGGATTGATTTTGATGAGACTTTTTCACCAGTGGTTAAGATATCTTCTCTTCAAGTTATTATTGCTTTAGCAGCCACTATTTATTGGACTTTGTTCTGGTTAGATGTTAAAAATGCTTTCTTGCATGGTGAAACAATTTTCACATTTAGAAGGCTATATATGGGCTAAAACAATCTTCAAAAACCTGATTTGGCAGATTTAGTGATGTAAGTGATTGCATTTGGCCCAAGGGAATAGATGAACTTAAGACATACTTACAGCAATGGTTTCATACATAAGACCTGGGAAAGATGGGGTATTTTCTAGGTATTGGAGTTATAAGGTCTCCTGACAGTGTAGCCGGCCAAAGATAAGCGGAAGAGGAGAGAAGAGAAGAGAAGAAGAAGAGATGAGAAGAGAAGAGAGGAGAGAAGAGAGAAGGTTTGCAATGTAACAGTACTGGCGACGCCAGTGTTTATTTTACTATATATAGGGCGACAGAAATAACAAGGGAAAAGACCTTTGTGCCCCTGAGTACAATAACAGGCATAACAGAAATAAAAAAACGAAATAAAAAAACAATTTAATTAGCCAAACAGGCCTTAACATCTGCAACTAAGTTATTTTAACATTATTCTAACACTCCCCCTCAAGTTGGAGCATAGATGTCAATCATGCCCAACTTGTCACACAAATCTTTGTGCTGCACATGATGAAGACCTTTGGTGAAGATATCTACAAGTTGCTCTTCCGAGCTGACATATGGTGTGCACACTTCTCCACTTTCAAGTTTCTCTCTGATAAAATGCTTGTCCACTTCAATGTGTTTCGTCCTATCATGCAAAACTGGATTAGCAGCAATATTGATGGCAGCTTTATTGTCACAATAGAGTGACGTAGGATTGCTTACTGCGAAACCCAAATCACCTAACAAATTTCTTATCCACATGATTTCCGCAACCCCATGAGCCATCGCTCTATACTCTGCTTCAACACTGGATCTAGCCACCACACTTTGTTTTTTGCTTCTCCATGTGACAAGGTTTCTTCCTACAAAGGCACAATAACCACTGGTAGACTTTCGGTCATTGACTGCTCCTGCCCAATCTGCATCAGTATATACTTCCACTTTTAAGTGACTGTGTTTCTGGAACAACAAACCAGCTCCAAGAAACTTCTTGAGATATCTCAAGATCCTCTCTGTAGCCTCAAAGTAAGTTGTCCTCGGGTTGTGCATGAATTGACTAAGGACACCCACTGCATAGGCAATATCAGGCCTGGTCATAGACAAATACAGAAGTCTCCCCATGAGTCTTTGGAACATCTTTACATCTTTCAAAAACTTTCCCTGATGGTCTCCCAGATGGTGATTAGGTTCAATAGGTGAATTAGATGGTTTTACCCCCAACTTGCCTGTATCTTCTAGTAGATCTAGTACATACTTCCGTTGGGAAATAAAGATGCCCTTGTGAGAGAGGGCAACTTCAATTCCAAGAAAGTATCATAAGGGGCCTAGATCCTTCACCTCAAATTTAGTGGCTAAGAATTTTTTTAGTCTCTGGATTTCAGCCTCCCAATCTCCTATGATCACTATGTCATCCACATACAAAATAAGAGCTGCAATTTTACCTTCACCTCTTTTTACAAACAGGGTATGATCTGACCGGCATTGTTTGAATCCCATCTGTTGGACTGCTAAATGGAACTTACTAAACCAAGCCCAAGGTGATTGTTTCAGCCCATATAGGGACTTTTTTAACCTACACACCTTTTGTTCACTGCCTTTGACACAGAACCCTGGGGGTTGGGTCATGTACAACTCCTCTTCCAAGTCACCATTCAAGAAGGCATTCTTGATGTCCAATTGGTGAAGATCCCAATCAAGATTTGCTGCCAAGGAAAGGAGAATCCGGATAGAGTTCATCTTCGCTACTGGAGCAAAAGTCTCTACATAGTCCACTCCATATACCTGTGTGAAACCTCTTGCTACTAGTCTAGCCTTGTACCTTTCAACAGTTCCATCAGCTTTGTGTTTCACTGTGAACACCCACTTGCACCCCACTGGTTCCTTCCCCTCAGGAAGATCTACCAACTCCCACGTACCATTTTTGTGTAAGGCATCAATTTCTTCCTGCATTGCATCTGTCCATTCGGGTTTTGACAAAGCTTCTGCCACGGTCTTAGGGATGGGGACACTATCCACAAAAGAGAGAAAGGCACGGTACGAAGGTGAAACATGCTCATAGGACACAAAGTTAGAGATAGGATGATTAGTGGTACAAGATCTAACACCCTTTCTCTTAGCAATAGGAATATTAAGATCATTGGGGACAGGTGAATCAACATTTAAAGGAGCAATGGGAGCAAGTGTACCTGGCTGATGAGACAGATCTACCTCGGGTGAATCCGATGATGTTGGTTGCATAGTGTCCGGCTCCATGGCTCTTGAACTCTGCTAGCTCTTATGGCGACGATGAAAAACCCGGAACGGAGAAGGATCGGGTAAAGGAGGTAGTTGAATCTGAGTCGTCGCCTGTTTCTCCTCAACCCTACTCTCCCCCTGAGGAGAAACCGAGAAGAATGGTTGACTCTCAAAGAATGAGACATCAATGGAAACATAGTACTTGCGGGCAATGGGATCATAGCAACAATACCCCTTTTGAGATGAGGGGTAACCAAGAAAAACACAAGGAATATCCCGAGGGTCAAGTTTACCACGAGTAGGTGACAGGTTGTGCACAAAACAACAACACCCAAAAACACGCATTGGAATGGTGGACAGCGGGGCTATAGGGAACAAGAGCTGATGTGGGGCCTTATACTCTAGTAGCCGAGAGGGCATGCGATTGATGATATATGTCGCACACAATACTGCATCCATCCAGAACTGTTTCGGCACATTCATATGAATCAACAAACCACGAGCAACTTCGAGTAGATGACGATTTTTTCGTTCAGCCACACCATTTTGTTGGGGTGTCCTAGCACAAGAGCTTCGCTGAAGTGACTCACTCGAAGCAAAAAACTTCGTGAGATCACTATGGAAATATTCCTTTGCACTGTCCGACTGGAAAATATGAATTTCCGTTTGGAACTGAGTGAACACCATGCGTTGGAAATCTTTCACAATTTGTGGCACTTCATCTCGAGATCGCATAGGACAAACCCAAGTGTATCGAGAATAATCATCAATCAACGTAACAAAATACTTATAACCAGCCGCAGTAGGTAGAGTAACAGGGCCCCAAACATCAGAATAAACAATATGAAATGGAAATTCAGATCTTTTATTTCTTAAAGGAAAAGAGCTTCTACAATGCTTACTCAACTGACAAGTTTGACACTGTAACTGACTCACTGACAAGGACTCAAAAATCTTTGGGAACATAACTTTTAACGACTCAAAAGAAAGATGACCTAAACGACTATGCCATAAATAACCCTGATTCTCACTCGCCGAACTTGTGGACTCAGTCGCCACTAGACCAACATTATTCTCCAACACGTAGAGACCATCCACCATGCTTCCTCTACCAATCGTCTTCCCCGAGGTCAAATCCTGAAACACACATGAAGACGGAAAAAAAGTGACTGAGGAGTTCAAAGAGTGAGTAATACTACTAATGGACAACAAATTAATAGGTAATTTCGGAACATGCAGGACATTTGGAAGAGTAAGGCCAAGTGGGAGAGATATGGTGCCTCGGCCAGCTATGGTAGAAAAAGAACCATCAGCCAGTCTTACCTTATCTCTCCCAGAGAGAAGGTTATATGTCTGGAACAAATTTGACTTACCGGTCATGTGATTTGAGGCTCCAGAGTCAATAATCCAAGGTGAATCAGTAGTATGAGATGACACATGGAAGACTGTGGCATTACCTGATGTAGACGCAAATGAGGTAGGGAGTAGGCCCAGAATCCACCTGGCGGAGAGTCCTACCATACAATTCCAAATGTTCACGGAAAGAATTGATAATATCTTCCTTAGGGTCAGAACCGGGATGTCTCTCCTGAGTTACGGAAGGACTAGTCTCTGTCGATGCCAGATAAGCTGAGTTATACCTTCTTTGATTCTGTTGGCCTGGTTTCTTGCCCTGATCCGGTGCTGACTTCTTGCCCAAATCCTATGCCCATTTAGGTTTTCCATGGAGATCCCAGCATGTATCTTTAGTGTGTCGTGTCTTCTGGCAGTGAGTGCACCAAAGCTTGCTCTTATCTTCTATTTTTTTCTGAGTGTCACCCCTTTTAAAACTACCTCCGACATTTGTATCTGAATTTCCCCGGACCGCTAGGGCAACTGACTCCCCTTCTACACCATTCATCACACTTCTTCTGCTTTCTTCTGACTGCACCAAGGCATACACCTCCTGGACTGATGGCAAGTCTTTACTACCCAAGATCTGTACCTTGATGGATTCATATGACGAATTCAGCCCTAGGAGGAAGGCAAACATGCGTTGCTGTGATACAAGTGACTTATAGGCCTTTGCATCTTCATAACACTTCCAATTCACATTCTGATAGTGATCAAGTTCTTTCCATTTTGATGTCAAATCAGAATAGTACATCGAGAGACTCCTCTCCCCCTGCTTGCAAGTAGAAGATTCAGCTTGTAGTTTATATATCTTGGCATAGTGTCTCTATTCTGAATAAGTGGACTTCGCTTGTTCCCATATCTCACAAGCAGTTTTAGCCCACATAAAAGTCTTCCTTACTCGTGGCAGCATTGAAACCAAGAGCCAAGACATCACCATATTATTCTCTTGGTTCCACTTATCATGCTCAGCACTTCCATACTTCGGTTCCTTTACTCTCCCATTGATGTATCCTATTCGCCCCCTAGCAGTGATGTAGAGTTTTATCCCCCTAGACCACTCAAGGTAATTCAGACCATCAAAGGGAATGACAGCCATGGGAAAGCTCATATCCATTCCCCCACACACTCCATTGTAGCTCCCTGAGATCTCTGAAGTAGCAGAATTCTCAGTCGACATGGTCAAGCAGTTAATCGGTCCCAAACACGAGACTTAGGACCTCTCCTTACTCCACAAAACAATGCTCCACTCAGTTCACACCCACACACTCGGGTTTACCAACCAGATTGAGCACAAACAGTACCAAATTCCGGACAAAAACTGAGGTAATATTCGGCAGATTTCAGACCTGTATAGTTTTATCAGTCCCCACCTACCAGAATTCCAGAATCTAACAGCTACTAATCAGCAGGAGAGATCCTTCTCACTTATAGTCAACTCAAACCATTGAGAAGACAGGTCAGCATTAACCTACAGTTGTCTTAACACATGAACAGGATCACACGATCCAAGAAAACTAGGGTTACACAGGTTCGACAGCATTCAGCCGCCCCAAATTCATAGGGTTTTCACTCGGCACATGACCAAGGAGAGTAAAGAAGAGAAGAAATAGGGAGAATTGTACCAGTTGTAGCTATTCTGTAGTCCAGAATCAGATTTCTTTTCTGCTAGTCTGTTCGATCTGTTCTTTGGGTTGATCGATCTTCTCTTGATAGTAGGGTTGATCGATCTGCTCTCTTTTAATCAGCATTCTGGCTCTAATACCATCTTGACAGTGTAGCCGGCCATAGATAAGCAGAAGAGGAGAGAAGAGAAGAGAAGAAGAAGAGAAGAGAAGAGAAGAGAGGAGAGAAGAGAGAAGGTTTGCAATGTAACAGTACTGGCGGCGCCAGTGTTTATTTTACTATATATAGGGCGACAGAAATAACAAGGGAAAAGACCCTTGTGCCCCTGAGTACAATAACAGACGTAACAGAAATAAAAAAACGAAATAAAAAAAACACTTTAATTAGCCAAACAGGCCCTAACATCTGCAACTAAGTTATTTTAACATTATTCCAACATGGTCCAAAATAGAGATATGCCTTTCTCAGAGAAAATATACACTTGATTTACTTGAGGAGACTGGTATGCTAGGGTGTAAAAACCTGCTTTTACTCGTATGGACCCTAATACTAAACTTGCTAATGATCAAGGAGAGTTAGTTGATGATCCAAGACAGTATAGAAGACTGATTGGTAAATTGAAGTACTTACAATTACTTGGTTTCTCATTTGTTGCAAGTGCTGCCGGTCAATTTATGAGCTCTCCAGAGTCCCTCATTTAGATGATGTTTTAAGAATTCTATAGTACTAAAAGGATCACTTGGACTTGGCATTCTGTATAGGGATCATGAGCAATTAGCCATCGCTAGATATATTGGTGTAGGACCTGTAGATTGGGTTGGATCTCTTTCAAATGATGATCAACTAAGGGGTGTTGTACTTTTCTTGATGAAAATATGGTTATATGGGAAAGTATGAAGCAGAATATAGAACTTGCTATCTCTTGACACTATGAAGAGCCTTCTTAGAGGTCATCTATTCCTATCTCTTAGCTTATATATGAATCTTTCTTGTGATAACCAAGCTATGCATATTGCTTCTAATGCAGTGTACCATTGAAGGACAAAGCACATTAATTGACTGTCATTTTGTCTGAGAGAAGGTGAAAAGTAATGAGATTAGCACTCCATCAAGTCTGAACATCAGCTTGCAGATTTATTTACTAATTTTTTGCATATTCCATTGATTGATTTCATTGATATCCAAGATGGGTCTAATATGGCATATATACACCAGCTTGAGGGGGAGTGCTAAGGAGTGTTGGGGGAGTATTTCGGTTTATGTTTATAGTGCTTATTTGTAGTTCTCTGGGTGGCAAGGCAGTTTGGTCCTTTTACTTTGTTCATCAAGGACACTCCAATCCTTATTTTATCACAAATAGGGATATTATTGTAATTTAATATTATTTAGTAAATATATATATACCTAGCCACCATCTAGGTGAGGTATATTGATCACTACTCTCAAAATGAACTGGGGCTTGGGAGATTTCTCTTTTCTCATATTTGATTCGTCTTCTATTCCTTCTCTTCTGTGTTATCTTCTGCTTTCAGGTATTCTATGCATTGCATAGAATACACCAGCATGGAGATAAGTAGGTATTTGGTCTTCTCTTTTGAATCTCTCACAGGTACTAATTTTAATGTGAAACACCTCCTAACATAAAGCTCTAATTTTAGGTGGGGCCAGCCCCTCCAAAAAGATGCAACGGGGAAAATTGGTCTAGAGGGGGGCCTAGAGATAATTCTGAAGAAAGAAGCACATGAGAATTAGAGGGGTTAGGGGTCCAAAGGTAAGAATCAGATGAGGAATGACCAAGGAGTGCCCCTTGAATGGATTTAGCCAACTACAATGCCTCCGAGACGGCAAGACCTCAAATCCCTGCCCTACTTAAACCTTAAGACAACCTGGAGTTATATAAAGAAACAATACAAGAAAAAGCCTTTAATTTAAAATAGGAAATAGCATTGATGGTTAGACAGGAGTCTTTTAAGAGTTTGTTCTCCCCTCCCCCAAGAGATCCTTCCAAAATCTTATTATCTTACCCTGTTACCAAGATAAGCATCTAAATGGATAAATTGCATGAAGAGTGTCTAAAGCAGTTGAATACCTAGCTAGCTAGGGAGAGGCAAACGAACCTCGTGCATTAATTCTCACAACCATTCCATGAAATCTCTTAATAACATAGTGTCCATGGAAAATCTCCACAGCTATTTTTTTAGTAAGAGCTGAATTCCTTTCCATTAATCTTCCCACACCCAATGCTGCTTTAGATTTGTCATTTGTAACTATGATCCAATTTTTGTATCTTTCAACAAGTTATAGATATATACAAAATGGTCTGAAAGGAGAAAGAATGTTGGGGCTGTTGGTGACACTTCTCATGACCATACCCATTAGGTAAGCTTCACTAATTTTTATGAAAGAGAATACTATAGTATGATCCAGAACACCCTTCGATATATGAAAATTTTCCCTAAGATTGTGATATTTTCTAACACATCCTTAGTTCTTTTTTTATTTTGATAAATACATCCTTACTCAGTTCTTTGTTCTTCCATTTTCTCTTCTGTATCTCTTTTTCCATTTTTTCTTTATAATTTTTTTTGGAGGATGGCAACAGATGATACCAAACAGTGAAGGAAGCTCCATTGCTAATACTCTCTCCTTTCTCCCCTTCTATTTTTCACCATATTTTTGGAGGCTCATGGTTACTGGCTAGGGGAGGGTGGGCCTTGGCACAACGGCTTCGGAAAATAAAGTAAATTGCACAACACTTGGCAAAAAGTGTATTTTCATTACAAAATGTATTCCATTACAAAAAGTTTTACAAAAGGAGAAGGAAAAACTGAGTTTGCTGGCTCAAAGTACAAGGACCGCTCGAACTACTTGGGGGACTTCTCGCCTGGCGCCTCCGCAAAAGTACCGGCCTGGTCAACAGCCTGGTCAACAGCCTGGTCAGGGTTTAAATCATGGAAACAGCCTCTCTGTGCGTGCAGAGGTAAGGCTGCATACATCTGTCACTCCCCAGACCCTGCATTGGCGGGAGCCTTGGGCACTGGGCTGCCCTATGGTTGCTGGCTAGGGCTAATAAAAGGAGAGCATTACCTTGCTGCTCATCCACTCCTTATAGTTCTCTTTTCAGTTTTTTTCCCCCAATTGAACAAGCTGTCAAAACAGTGTTGTGCATCTTCTCATGGCTTCTCTTCCTCATCCCCCTATATTAATCATTCTTTTTCCTAATGTTTTGGGGGTAGGTCCGTTCAGAAAGCCTACTTCTATGCACATCATTTGTTTCTTCTGCTACCCTTCTTGTTATTTTTCCTAATTTTAAATACAGAGTGGGGCCTCGCTTGAATGAATCCTGTGCTTCTCTTTTTGGGAGATAAGATGCCCTAGTTCCCAGAGTGTACTTCTTACTTTAACCAATTACATTTTGGGATAATGTTCAACTGTCAAATAAAACAACTTGAAGTTGTCAGAAAACTTGAGTACAATATGAAGAAATATACTTACTCTTTGAGGTCAGGGGGATAACTTCTTGATTTGCTCTTTAATAGAGGTCGCTTTCCTTCTAAACAGATCATTTTAACAGCCTCTTCTGATGATTTGGGATGGAAAGGTGGTATTCCCTCAATCATCTGAGCTCAAAAATAAAAACAAAGAAATGAGAAATATAATGAGTTTAACAAGTTATATCATATAACAGAATGCACCAAATCTTAGAAATTTATTTAATATAAAAATCTAAATACAAATATTAATATAAGATTAGATGTTTAATAATATTAAAATAAATAAATCAGTTAATATGGCTGGCTTGTTCCTAACCAAAATATTCTAATATCTTATATCTGCTACTTGGGTATAAGCCGGCTAATACTCCCATTGAACTTGATCACAAGTTGGATGATAATGAGGGGGAAACCATGACTAATGTAAGACAGTTCCAAGGACTTGTTGAACACTCGTTGTATTTATCTATGACACAGCCAGGCATGTCATATGCAGTTGGTGTTCTCAATCAGCATATGCATGCTCCAAACACCTCACATGTTGCTACTTCATAAAGGGTTTTAAGGTATCTGAAGAAGCACCCAAGGAGAGGCATTTTATTTGCTAACCATTTGCTTTTGATGAATAAAGATAAAAAATTTATAAAAAGAAAAAAGAGAAACAACAGGGAGGTGATAAGATATCACTGAGAGAAGAAAAGAAAGTCCCAATGACCCATTGAGACCCCAAATCCACAAAACTAGATGATAACAAGAACACCCAAATAATCCCCAAGAAACATAGCCCAACAGCCCATCAATAAAACAGAAAACAAGAAACCCCTCCTTGACGCATTATGACTTCAAAGAACCTCTGTGGACATGTCTTCCTTGATTACAACATCTTCATCCCACATCTTGCCTTTTTTCGGATGATCATCTTTATTCAACTTCTCTTCCTTTCTTCTCCTTTCAAACACCTCAAAAGCCTTTCTAGCAAACTCCTTGCCACCCCAATAAAACAGACCTAGGCTCTTCCCAATTGCAACCTCTCTGTCCACTATGTTTTGGAGGGTCCCTTCACCTGATTCCCCATCATAACTGTTATCCTTTTGCATCGTCTGTCTCACCTCAGAATCGGAATCACCTCCAAGCGAAGCATTTTCCTGATGCTCCTTCGGCTCCAGGGAGGCTGATGACTGAGACAGTCTCCCTATGATCAATACCATGTGTCCCATTGTCTCTCAATCTTTTTCTCCTGTATACCCATTTGAAATGTTTTGCAGGGCCTGCTCCTGTCAGGCCCAATTTTAGCCTAAAGAAAATCTTGGTCACATGCACAACATTATGATTTCTCGAACTGCACACTTTCTTTCTTGTTATTTCATTGGTTTGAACCCCCTACACTTCAGGGTTGCTCTTTCTACCCAAATCGACACCCAACTTTCCGATCTTCACATCCTCATATTGCCAAACATCCTTGCTGTAGCAATCGATCTGGTTTCTGGTCTCCTTATGTCCACCTAAAAAGTCTTCACCTTCCATCTCCTCTTCAGCCTCTACTCCATCTTCAGCCCTGGCATTCTGAATCTCCAACTCCATGCCCAATTCCCTGCTATCAGTAACAATGGGGCAGAAGCAACTATCTGTACCATTGAAGTCAGAACTTTTCCTTTTATTGCCTCCTCATTTTCTCTCATCTCTGCTCTCTCCAAACTGTCTTCCGCACTCCCCTTACTGCTAAGCTTAGGAAGTTGGTTCACCACCTCTCTAACTAATAGAAGTTGCTCTCCACTGTGAGAACCTTTCTCAAGAGAAACAGTTCTATCCTTGCCCATCACCCTTCCTTGTGAAATCTTGGTTTGAGTAGCCACTAAGGTTGCTTGGGAGTCAATCTTCTCTGACATTACCTCAGTCTCTGGGGTTCTAGACTTGCACAAATTGCCTGAATGAACAAACTTAGTGATCACCCTCTGGGGATCTAGACTTGCACAAATTGCCTGAATGAACAAACTTAGTGATCACCCACTCCCAGGTCTCATTCTTCCTTTTTATTTTAACAGGTGAGGAAATCGGTTTTTAGAAATTAGTGATCACCCATTTTCACCCTTAGCTGCTTGTTCCTGCCCACCCACAACCACCACCCACCCTTAGGACAAAGTTGCATCGCATCTAATCGAATATGATGGAAAACTTGCTTTTTTTTGCCCACTTTCTTCAAAATAAGATTCTCTGAGCTAACAACTGGGGAAGACAATAGACAAAATGTTACCGTCCTCCAAGGGCCTACTAAATGAGTTAGGTCCTCGACGACCCGAAATCCCCCTTTATGTTTTTGTTATTAATTGGGCCCATACTCGAATCTGGCAATGGACCCTCCATGGGATTCATCATCAACATTTGAATTACTACCCATCAAGACCATTTGAAACGCCTTCCCTTTCAGATACCAAAAATGCTTGCCCCTGCAACCTTCCCACCTCCCCCAACCACCCTTCTCCACGTGTCACCCATCCCATCAATAGCCCATTGTCTTCAACCTTCGAACTCTTCCTCCACAAAGACATTTCAAATTCTGCCAAACACCGGACCTTCAACCATAAGCCATCAGAAAAGTGATCAATGACTCGAGGAACATCACTCGGCTTCAACCCCAAAACTTGAACCTTCACTGTCTTTAGATCTGAAATATTGTACTTAATAAGATTTCCTCCCAAAGTCTTGATTATTTTGCCAGGGGAAACTTTGCTCCAGAGATTAAATGGGAGTTCTAAAAATCTTAAATGAACCTCTCATGAGCAAATATTAGCTGATTGCAAGCTAAGTGCCAATGTTCAATCACTACCGGCCCATCCAGGGTCTCCACCGGTTCAACATTCAAGACTTTACACCACTCATCCCTGACTTCAAGGATAGCTTTTCGGTCCTCAAACAGAAAAACAGAAACCGGACACTCGAGCGAAAGCTTTTCCGTGATGCTCTCCAGTATCCTTCCCCAATCTGTAACCTCTGTAGCTGCAAAAAGAACCAGCCTCTGTCTCCAATCTTCTGTTTCCATGCTTAAGAACAGTTTTTGTCTGCCATTTGAGCTAGCTAAAATCAGTTTTGAGCACAAATTCACTGTCTTCTCCCTTTGAATCCTTTCTAGAATGGTGTGATTCAGGTGTATCTTTCATAACATCGCAATAAACCTTTTTTATGTTCTGCAACTTTTCCTCTTGTCTCGTCATCATATCCTGTAAGCCATCAACAAAAACCTTCCAACCTCTTCTCTCCCTAGCCTCTGGAACACAAATCAAAAATTTTCTGAAATCCCCAATGAACTCTGTAATAGCAATAAACCATCCTTTCACGTTTCTTCTCATCTCCACTTCATAGGCCACCCCCCATATATCAAAAGAGCTTTTCCAACCTTGTCTTTTAACAGAGTACACCGTTCCATCAACAAAACCTTTCAGCCAACCAATAGCTTCTCCTATTAACAGAATAAAAGCTCTTTTCTCTTCCCGTATCTTCAACGCTGGTGTTCCACTGATTGATGCTTCCTCAAAAACAAATATTTTTGCTTCAACCTCCAACTCTCTCCTCCCCCTCACATCCATATCTCCTCAGTGTGAGCTTGTTTTACACCACCGGTCTCAAAGGATTGCATACTATTCTAGATTGAATTTCTCCCCCTTCCCTAGCAGTTTTAGTCCATGCCCCTAGACCAACATCTACAGCAAAGTTTACTCATCACTACATTTGGGCCCTGTTTATTTTTCAGGAACCTACTTTCCTGGGCAAGTGCACTTACCCATGTTCTTTTTTGTTTTATTTAACCGGGTAAAATTTTATTTGCTAACCATGGCCACTTGAAGCTTGAAGCTTGTACAGATGCAAATTGGGTAGGCTCCATAAGTGATAGAAGATCTATCTCTAGTTATTGTACTTTTGTTGGAGGTAGCCTCATGACTTGAAGGAGTAAGAAGCAGTTAGTAGTTGCCTGGTCAACTGTTGGAGCTGAGTACGAAGCTATAGCACATGGAGTTACTGAGTTACTGTGGGTGGAGAACTTACTCCAGGACCTTTTCTATGATAATAAGGCAATTATTAGCATTGCTCACAGCCCAGTTTTACATGATAAGACGAAACATATTTAAGTGGACAAACATTTTATCAGGGAGAACTTAGAGTTGGCTGATATTTCTATTCCTTATGCTACTTCTTTAAATCAGTTGGCTGATATTCTTTCCAAGGGTGTATCTGGCCCCCAACACAGTGATCTTTGTAACAAGTTGAGAATGATTGACATCTATGACCCAACTTGAAGGGGGAGTATTGTTTATGTAAGTTTAAGTTATATTTTTAGTACCAGGGGCAGATCTGTCTTCTTTCCCTCTTTATGGTCTCCCTGTCGTTAAGAAGGGCTGCCGCCCACTTATTCTTTTTGACTCAAAATTTTTTTCCCCCTCTTCTTTTCCATTCTTCTCTTTTCTTAAAGTTTCTACTTCTGAAAGCAATTATTTGTATCTAGAGTCTAAGCCTAATTAATTTTAAATTTAAATAAGGTCATAAATTATAAATTAGGGGAACCTCTTGAAAAGCTTTGTAACATCATAGGACTCCTCCATTTGACAAAGTTGTGCATTGTGTGGGTCATAACTAGTACATATTGTAAATTATTAAATTTAATTTAGGGTGCATATGATAGTATAAATAGGTAATATACATACATATATGCATGTCATAAATACATAATATACACATATGTACATATATAGGTTGGGATTTAAGCATTTACTGGGAAGAAGTATAGCCGCCGCCGGCAGCAGCAGTAATTGGGTGTTCTCAGTTCTCATCTTATCTAATTTCAGCTAGATACAGTTCTATCTTATCTATTCAGCATTCTTATCTTATCTGTTTTCAATAGTAGGATTAGTAGGGAGTCTTATCTATTCAGCATTCTTATCTTATTTGTTTTCAGTAGTAGGATTAGTAGGGAGTCTTATCTATTCAGTGTTCTTATCTTATCTATTCAATAGTATAGATTAGTAGGGAGTCTTCCTAGAAGTAGGACTCTTATCTCTTGTAATCTCCTATTTAAGGAGATGAGAATATGGAATAAAATCATCGAAAATTTCAATCAAGAAAAGAGTGAGGAGAGTTGGTGATCTCTTGAACAAATCACCATTAAGGCGCCAAAATAGGTTCCTCAAGAAAAGGGAGGAACAAGGGAAAACAGGAGGTTTTTCCCTGTGGACCAACCCGTGACGAGATCCTATTTGCGGGGCCCATAACAATTTGGTATCAGAGCAAGGCGTCATGGGTGACCTGAGCAGTTGACGACTAGGGTTCATGAATTGGAGCTCAAGATCGTGGAAAACAACACGGAGGTGCGCGAGATCAAGGACAACGTCCGAGAATTAAGGCGCTTGATGGAGTGGTACTTTTCCAGCAAGGAAAGGAACCCGGAAGGGGCTGCAACCACAACCAGCCGCCAACCAGACATAGCAGAATCGCCCGGCGAGCAGCAGATCGTTGCCCTAGCGCAGGTTAGCAACACCCAGAATGTCCCGATTAAGCAGGAATCCGGTGTCATCGAGGATTCCATCCACAAGAGTTCAAAGAAGAATAAGAGCAACTACTCCAAGGTCGTCATCACTGATCTCAATGTCGACCCTCCCGAAAGCAACGACAATGACAGTGCCTCATTCTCTCCTCCTGATTCCACCAGGAGCATTAAGGAAGAAAATTGTGGGGAAAAAAGTACCTCAGTATGTAAAGACGTTGTGGTTGATGCCACAGAAGGGGAAGCTAAATGGTTAAATAAACTGGGGAAGTGTCATTCAAGAATTAACAAGGGCAAATGTTCTCTTGAATGTGGGCCTGATATGGATGCCGATCAACACTGTCAAGGGGCTCCAACATCCCATGAGGAAAAAGTCAGCAGCCTTAAAATTGGTTTGGTTCATGTTGCATGGAAGATGCCCAAAGATGCCCATGCACATTTTATACTTGGCCTAATGTACCAGAGGTTGGGTCAGCCACAGAAGGCAGTGCCAGGATATGAAAAGGCAATAGAAATATTACTTCGGAGTGAGGAAGAGATTGACAGGCCTGAGTTACTTTCTTTGGTTCAAATTTATCATGCACAGTGCCTCCTGCTAGGAAGTACAATTGATCATTGTGCCGATAAAGAACTCACGCATGAAGAACTTGGAGAAATTATTTCTAAGTTGAAGGAGTCAATGCGGTCAGATATTAGACAAGCATCTGTCTATTGCTCCTGACCACTTTGACTCCCTTGCAAATCTTGGGATTGCTTATCTTCAAAGTGGTAGCTTGGAGCTGTCAATGAAATGTTTTCAAGATTTGATTCTAAAAGATCAAAACCATCATGCGGCCCTAATCAATTACGCATCTCTTCTTTTGTGTAAATATGGTTTAGTTGTTGTAGGTGTGGGGGCAAGTGCTGGTGAAGGAGCTTGTATGCCTCATGTTGCGGCTGCAAATGTTGCAAAAGAGTGTTTGTTAGCTGTAGTCAGATCAGATCCTAGGGCTGTACATATTTGGGTGAATCTTGCTAATGCATACTATTTGGCTGGTGATCATAAAAGTGTTGGAAAGTGCCTGGAGAAGGCAGTGAAACTAGAGCCTAATTGCATGTCAACTCGATATGCTGTTGCGCTTCATCATATCAAGGATGCAGAAAGGTCTCAAGATCCCACTGAACAACTTTCATGGCTGCGAATGAAATGGCTTCAATACTCAGAGAAGGGGACTCTACAACAATTGAGCTTCGGATAGCATGGGCAGGACTTGCCATGGTTCACAAGGCTCAGCATGAAATTGCAGCAACGTTTGAAACTGGACATAATGATTTGACGGAAGTGGAAAAGCGAGCTCTGTACACACTAAAGCAGGCAATAGAAGAGGATCCAGATGATGCGGTTCAGTGGCACCAGCTTGGCCTTCACAATCTTTGTACTCTACGGTTCAAGACATCTCAGAAGTACCTTAAAGCTGCAGTTGCCCGCAACAAAGAATGCAGCTACGCATGGTCAAATCTTGGTATCTCACTGTAACTGTCTAAGGATGAACCCTCTTCATTGGAACTCAATCAAGGGGAGGCAAAATCATTCCACCTATCCTGGATTCTTTTGACTGAGTTTCAAGACATATCATGATTTCGAGCTTGAGGACAAGCTCTTAGTCCAGGAGGGGAGTAATAATGTGGACGCGTTTATTGGGAAGAAGTATAGCCGCCGCCAGCAGCAGCAGTAATTGGGTGTTCTCAATTCTCATGTTATCTAATTCCAGGTAGATACAGTTCTATCTTATCTATTCAGCATTCTTATCTTATCTGTTTTCAATAGTAGGATTAGTAGGGAGTCTTATCTATTCAGTATTCTTATCTTATATATTCAGTAGTATAGATTAGTAGGGAGTCTTCCTAGAAGTAGGACTCTTATCTCTTGTAATCTCCTATTTAAGGAGCTGAGAATATGGAATAAAATCATCAAAAATTTTAGTCAAGAAAAGAGTGATGAGAGTTGGTGATCTCTTGAACAAATCACCATTAAGGCGCCAAAATAGGTTCCTCAAGAAAAGGGAGGAACAAGGGAAAACAGGAGGTTTTCCCTGTGGACCGACCCGTGATGAGATCCTATTCGCGGGCCCATAACAAGATTAGGTTGGGCTATGACAACCCAAGGCTTCAACCCAAGTCCAACCAGAGTTTATGTTAGGCCCAAGTTTTATGACCCAGCCTAACCCAAAACCCAAAAAATTAAGCCCAACCAATGCAAAAGTTTGGGTTGGGCCAGTCAATATCGGGATGAGCCACCCAAGTTGTAGCCCCAGCAGTAGTTGTAACAAGAAGTAACAAAATCTCTCTTGATTGGAAGTATCTTACAAATCTTTAGTTGAATGAAGACAATATTTTGGTATTTAAAAAAAAAATAGAAGGATCAAACAGTGGAAGTCTAAATGGCATGTCCAAGGTTGATTAGTTCCATAGTCCCAATCAAATGTAAAAACTCTCATTCATCTATTAAATTTTCACTTAGGTAATAGAATTGAAAATGGTAATGATGATTCTATTATTCATAAAAGTACCTCATAAAGAATGAGACCAAACGAAAATACATCAACACTTCTGTCAAATATTTCATCTTTATAAACTTCAGGCGCCAAATATAAACCTAGCATGATAAAAGAAAAAGAGTTGTCAACTTTCAATAAACAGATCAAGCTCATGTAATTAATTTCATATATTTAAAAGAAAACTTGTAATTTTTATCATATGAAAAGGTCATCAATACTAAGAACAATTATCACCATATAAAATAAAATGGATTTTAGGGCCTCAGATTGATTCTTAGCGTTCCTGTCAAGCCTGCTACTTATCATGCATACAAGTCCTACATGAGCTTTGTTTCAACTTTCATGTAATCAAATGCACCAAAAAAACAAGTTTAGAGACTCTCAGAACATGTTACTGAAAAAACTTCGCTGCAACATCCTCAGCCATGAATCATGAAATCCAAGTGATACAACAACATATACTTCGTTAAATCAATTTTGAAAGGCAACAGATCTAAAGAAGCTGGACCTTGGAACTAGAACAGTGAAGAAATTCAAATGGCTGACACAAGATATGGATGTGAAACTTATGTGGGTTAAAAGAAATGCTAATGCCTTGGCTGATTTTCTAGCAAAACAAGGGGTGGGAAGAAACATACTTTTTGGGGGTCAATTGTAATTTTGTTTTAAGCTTTTTGAGGAGAGTCAAGAGAGTTTACCTCTCCTCTTTATTTGCACTCACTGTATTCTGTTTTAATTCTTAATGAAACCTGCCATTATTGACAAAAAAGGGTAACAGATCTAAAGAGAAGTAAGGAATTGCCTAAAAAGTCTTTTGGCCATAATCTTCTCTACAAGGAATTTTATGAGAGAAGAATTGGTGAAAACCAAAAGTTGGGTCCACTTAAGATGCAATTCTTTTATTGAAGTTGCAGGTGTATTATGACTAGGGTTTGTAAGTTTTTTGTAAGAGATGTCAAGTCGTGTCATACATAAGTATAAAAACCGTCCCACTAATCTCTGATACCTTCCAACATCCTACACTAGCTCACCTTCTAAAGCATTTATCTTGTGGTTCCGATCAATAGGTGTATTAGCTGCCATTGCCCCAAGTTTTCCTGTCTCCTGTAATAGGTCCAAAACACACTTCCTTTGTAAGATGAAGATCTCCATGCTTGGACCTTGCCACCTCAATGCCCAGAAAGTACTTCAGCTCCCCAAGATCCCTAATCTCAAACATTTTGTGCAGGTTCTTCTTCAAGGTATCAGTCTCTCTCAGATCATTTACTATGACTACAATGTTATTTACATATACTATCAAAACTGACACCAATGACCCCCTCCTTTTTACAAAAAGAGTATGATCAGATTGAGTTTGAGTATAGCTAAATACAACCAATGCACTTCTAAACCTGCCAAATCAAGCTTTGGGTGATTGTTTCAAACCATATAGAGACTTCTTCAATCTACATACCTTTCATTTATCCAGATCATTGTAAAAACCAGTTGGAAGATCCATGTACACCTCCTCTTGCAAGTCCCCATTAAGAAAAGCATTCTTTACATCAAGTTGGAAGAGTAGCCAAGAGTATGTAGCTGTAAGTGATAGAAGAATCCAGGCAAAGTTTATTTTTGCCACTGGTGCAAAAGTCTCCAAGAGTATGTACCCTTTTGCAACCAGCCTTGCCTTGTACCTTTCTATCCTTCCATCAGCCTTATACTTCACTGTATAAACCCATCTACATCCAATCGTCTCCTTGCCATTAGGTAAATCCACATTCTCCCATGTCTAATTTTTTTAATTAGTGCTTTCATTTCCTCCCGCATAGCTCTTCCACTCAGGTTTGGAGAGAGCCTCACTAACACTCTAGGGTATAAACATGGAGTTGAGGGAGGAAAGGAAGGCCTGGTAAGAAGGAGATAATCCACTCTAGGAAAGATAGTGTGAGATGAATGAGCAATACACTTTCCTTTTCGATGTGCAATAAGGAGACCTAGGTTATCTGCAATGGTGTTAGGAGTAGGGGTAGTAGTATCAACAGGAACTACACCATTAGAGGAAACAAGAGGCACGCTTGGATTTGTGTCAATTGAACCTGAAATCTCTGGTGAGCTGATAGGGAGTGACGTGGGCTCTTATGTTGTGGAATCAACCTCTCTGTGTTGTTGTAAGCGTTGTCTTGTAAAACATTGAGAGGCAGGACATAATCGAGGTGACAAAGTGGGTGGAGTAGGTGGGTCAGACATTGGATTGGACAAAGGAGATGGAACAGGAAGTGTTATAGAACTATAGATGGCTCACTTCCTTCCCCAAAACACTCCCCCTAAGAAGAACCCCCCGAGAAAAAAGGTGTGAACTCAAAAAATGTGACACCCATAGTAACATACCAACTCCCAGAGGCTGGATCATAACAACAATACCCCTTCCAATTTCCTACATACCCAAGGAAGACACATTTCTTCACCTTAGGGTTTAGCTTTAAGAGGTGAGGACCAAGAACATGAACAAAGCATACACATCCAAAAACCCTTAGAGGAATATGGAACCTCTCCCTCGGGAAAAAGAAGGTTGAATGGAATGCTATATCCAAAAACACGAGAAGGCACCCGATTAATCAAAAAAACTACTGTAAGAACTGCATCACCCCAAAAACGAACTAGAACTCTAGAGCTCAACATCATGCTTCTTGCTACTTCCACAATATGTTTGTTCTTCCTTCCTACTACACCATTCTTTGTGGAGTGTATGCACAACTCCTCTGATGGATTATTCCATGCTCCAATAGGTATGATACTAGTTTTTTTTCAAAGTATTCCCTAAAATTATCCGATCTAAACACTTCCTTTCGTACCCCAAACTGTGTTAGCATCATCTGATGGAATTGTTGAACCAAACGTGGTACCTCATCACGAGATCTCATCAAATATATCCAAGAGTATCGAGAATAATCATCCACAAACAAAAGAAAATACCGATAACAACCCATAGAGGAAATGTGGTATACCGCCCCCCCCCCCCCCACCCATCAAATATGAACGATATCAAAAACAAAAGAACATCTTTCATTGCTTGCTTTAAAGTAATGTCTACAATGCTTTTGAAATTGGCAACCCTCACACTCCAAGCTGGACAAACTGATAGACAAACAATTTTGGAAACAAAAAACGCAAAGAAGCAAAAGACAAATGCCCTAACCGACTGTGCCAAAGCATAATCTAACCCATTGGCTCTGACTCAATGTTCTTGCTGAAATGACGACTCTAATGACTGGAAAGCACATCAAGAAGGTAGATTCCATTCACCTCATGACCACTCCCAATCATCCTCTTTGATTCTAGATCCTGCAAAACACAATGACCAGGAGAAAAAATCACTAAACAATTCAAATTATTTGTCAAGCTACTAACAGATAAAAGATTAGTGCTCAGTCTAGGGAATATGAAGGACAAAAGGTAGGGTAACGGTGTCAGTTAACTTAATAGACCCTTTCCCAGCAATGGGAACATGTGATCCTGACTATAGAAACTCTATCTTTATTAGAGCAAAGGTGGTAAGAGGAGAAGTTGGTGGAAATGTTGGTCATATGTTCTAAGGCTCCTAAGTCTATAATCCAGGGAGGTCCCCCTTTACATATAGTGGATGCATAATTTGCAGTGGCATATGAACTACCTGTATGTGCAAAAGAAATAGGATGGCTATCTCCTGATCCACCAGCACCTTGTTGTCCACCTGACAACGAAGTAGAATGGATACCCATATCTCTCCAATTCGGCCCTCACTGTAGCTGTTGCAATAGACTCTAGAGAAACTATAGTAGGTGGTCCTAATAAATCACCAGTTACTGCCATATTTACATTTCCCTTCTTGTTTTTAAGCCGGCTTGGTATAAGGTGTAGGTAAAGCTTCCAATAGGTATCTCTAGTATGTTTAGGTTTCTTACATTAGTCATAGATCAGATCCTTCTTGTCCACCTTCCTTGGTTCATTTCCACCCTTATCCCCATTCGGCTTAGGCTTCCCTATGCTAACCATAACTAACTGCTTAACGCCTGGGTTCCTCATAATCACATTCCTCCTATTCCCCTTTCCATACACAAAGGCATATGCCTGAGAAAGAGTTACACTGTCACGGGAAATAATATATTATCATGCAATGTCATATTCAGGATTAAGTCCTGCTAGAAACTCAAAAACCCTATTCTTCTCTACCAATTTCTGATAAGTTGTTGCATCTTTTTTACTTTCCCAAACCACAATCTCCAAATGATCTATCTCTTACCATAAGGTTTCGAGGGCTGAAAAATAAATGGCAACAGACGTACCTTCCTACCTAGTAGCAATCACCTTGTTTCTCAACTAGTAAACTCTAGCAACATTCTCATTCTGTGAATAAGTTTTTACTACTCTATCCCAAATCTCCTTAGTTGTGTTAGCCCATAAAATGTTCTTAATTATGAGAGGTAACATGGAATTGCACAGCCAAGTCATCACCATGTAGTTCTCCTGTACCCATAGGGACTAGTTAGTCTCAGTTTTCTTTTCTTCACCAATGACATACCCCAATTTCCCACGAGCTCTAATGGCCATCTTTGTAGATTGTGACCATTCTAAGTAGTTTGTACCATCCAACATGACTATAGTGACAGTCCTAGCCCCGAAGAGATCATCAGCACCTCCTCCCCTTGGTTCCATTTCACCTGCAAATTTGTTTTCAACTCCACAACCCTCCATAACTCCCAGAACAGATTAGGAAATCAATTTGAAATGAGAAGAAAGAAATTTATCTCCTTTAGAAACCTCAAACACCTTCTCGGTACCCTAGAATCCCCTCTCTCCAAAGATTCCCTTTTTCGTGGGAGCAGGAGAAGAAAGAGAAGAGATAACCGCTCCCTCTAGAGGCCTCCAAAAAGGTTGGGACTTGAACTGCCCTCTTCAGAAAACCTCAAGAACCCCTAAAAAACCAGAGCGCCACTTCCTAGGTTAGAATTGAAGAGTCCTACTAAATCAAGACTCTTCCCCTTTCTCCAGTTCTTCTTGATTTTGGTGCTAAACCCTAGACCAGCTACAAGGGATTGCAAATCCACCAAAAAATCCAAAAACTAGGCTTACTTGAAGTCCTTGATCAGCTCTTTACCTCATCATGTAGTCGATTGATCTAGGGCTGCATAATAGAACAGCTCAAACAATCACTAAACTAGCTCTAATACCAAGTAGAAAAGTTTAGAAAATCTGTTTTGATATAAAAACTGTGTAAGAAAGAGAAAAGGAAAAAGAAGAGAAGATTTATGCAGAGAAGAAAAGAGGAGAGAAGTTGAAGAGAATGGGAGGGAGAAGCCAAAAGTAGGTCTAGCCACCCCTTTCATTAGCTTATATACTCACAAATAAAAGCTGAATACAAAGACAAGTATACCCTTAGTAAGTCGGCTACTTGTAAAATCTAAATAAACACTCTTAACTTAAACATAAACCAATAGGCCTTGGGCCCAATAACTCCCTAACTATGCTATGTAAATAAAAAACAAGTGATATCAGCCCAAAACTCAACACAGTACAATCATAATTTACAATTTTTGGTAATTTCTAGTTTCTTTATGATAAGTTAGTTTCAGTAGGATTGGTGAAGTGTTATTGAAGTTGCTTACAAGTTTAGAGTGCTTATTTGACTGTCACTATCAATTACCTATCAATTTTTCTTAGTTGTAAAGCAATTAGAATTTACAAGTTTTGGGTTAGTTTGCTAGACCAAATTGGAGTCTGGAAAAGGACATCTCAGTTTCCATGGAGAGTCTATAAGATTGTAGTTGCAGTTTAGAATTGTGAATAAACCCTAGTTGTTTCTAGGTCAAAGTAGAGAAGAAGAAAGAAGAAAGAAAAGAGAAAGGAGAGGAGAAAAGTATACGGCCAGACTAGAAGAGAGGATGTACAAAAGTACGTCTCCTAGCCGACCCTTGACTTTTATTCATGAAAAACTTGAGTTACAAGAAAGACAATTTTGTCCCTCATAGAAGATGGGACACATAACTTAAACTCAGAAACAATAGACATTTCACTTTCTACAAGATACACCAAAATGACCAAAATACCCCTTACTCGAGCATTCTAACACTCCCCCTCAAGTTGGAGAGTATATATCATATATTCCCAGCTTGTTACAAATGTAATCTATTCTTCCCCGAGAATCCTTTTATGAAGATATCTTGCCCACTGATTTCCTGAGCTCACACGAGATGTAGTTATTACCCCACTTATCACTTTCTCTCTCACAAAATGACAATCCACCTCAATATGTTTAGTTCTTTCATGGAAGACAGGATTGGATGAGATGTGAACAGCAGCTTGGTTATCACAGTATAATTTCATGGGTTTGTCAATTGAGAAACCCATCCCATGTAGTAGGTTCTTCAGCCATACTAGTTCACATGTGGTATGGGCCATAGCCCTGTACTCTGCTTCCGCACTACTTCTTGCCACCACTGTTTGCTTCTTGCTCTTCCAAGTTACAAGATTGCCACCCAGGAAGGTACAATACCCTGTGGTTGACCTCCTGTCTGATATAGAGCCAGCCCAATCAGCATCTGTGTACCCTACTATCTCAAGAGGTCCTCCTTTTTGGTATAACAAACCACGACCTGGAGCACCCTTTAGGTACCTAACAATTCTCAAAACAGCTTCCCAGTGAGGAACCCGGGGATGTTGCATAAACTGACTCACCACACTCACAGCAAATGATATATCTGGTCGGGTAATGGTCAGGTAGTTCAACTTTCTCACCAACCTTCTGTATCTTCTAGGATCATCAAACTCTTCACCTGCATCCACACTTAACTTGGCATTGAGTTCCATAGGAGTCTCTGCTGGTTTAGCACCTAACAACCCTGTTTCTTCAAGTAGATCAAGAACATATTTCCTCTGACATAGGTTGATCGCCTGTTTTGACCTCGCAACTTCTATTCCTAAGAAATACTTTAGCTTCCCCAGAACTTTCGTATTGAAGTGGTCCTGTAAGAATTTTTTTCAGCCTGTCAATTCCATTGCTGTCACTTCCAGTTATGACAATATCATCCACATACACGACTAGCAAGATTTTTCCATCTTTTGAGTTATAGTTAAACACGGAATGATCAACCTGACATTGTTTCATCCCAAAGGCCTTCACCACTTCACTGGACCTGTCAAACCATGCACAAGGAGATTGTTTCAGACCATAGATTGCCTTTTTGAGCTTGCACACCTTACCAGCCTCCCCCTGAGCAACAAGCCCTGGTGGTTGCTCCATATACACCTCCTCAACAAGATCACCATGTAGGAAGGCATTTTTTAAGTCAAGTTGTAGGAGAGGCCAATCATACATAGTAGCCAATGAGATCAACACCCGAACTGAACCAATTTTAGTAACCAGCATATGATGTGCATTTGTAGAAGGAGTGGGAGTTACGAGAAGGGGGTCCACAACCGGAACAGGAAGAGGAACCACAGAGGGAGAAGAGACCCCGGCATTGGAGAAAAAGGGAACTGATTCAAAGAAGGTGACATCCGGGCACACAAACGATTTATGAAACTTAGGGTTATAACACTTGTACCCTTTCTGAGTCCTTGAGTAGCCAAGAAAAATACACTTCGTAGCCCAAGCATCTAGCTTGTCTACTCCAGGCCCCAAGTGCTGAACAAAACAAACACAACCAAAGACTCTTGGGGTGAGAGGAAAGGGAGACAAAGTGGGGAACAACACGGAGAAAGGGGGTTGACTTCCAAGGATTGACATGGGCATCCGATTTATCAAAAAACAGGATGAGAACAGCATCACTCCAAAAGTACTTTGGGACATGCATATTGATCATCAAGGACCGAGCAGTTTCAAGAAGATGTCTATTTTTCCGTTCAGCTACACCGTTTTGTTGTGGGGTGTAGGCACAAGAAGTTTGATGAATTATTCCATGATGTTCTAGGTATTGCTGAAATGATGAGGAGATGTATTATTTGGCATTATCGGAGCGAAGTATTTTCATATTAACACCAAACTGAGTGCGTATTTCAGCATGAAATTTCTGAAAAATAGAGAACAATTCACTACGGTCTTTCATAAGATAGATCCATGTCATTCTTGAAAAGTCATCAACAAAGATTACAAAATACTTAAACCCAGTGTATGACACCACTTTAACTGGACCCCATACATCAGAATGAACTCAAGCAAAAGGACTTGAGACACGACTATCAATTCTTGGACTAAATGAGACTCGATGATGTTTTCCCAACTGACATGACTCACAATCTAATGATGAAAGATGACTCATGGAAGGAATTAGCAACTTCAAAGCCTTGAGAGAGGGATGACCAAGTCTGTAGTGCCATTAGAGAGGAGTAAGAGACGACTGAAAAGCCACTAGAGGGTCACCACTATCAAGGTAATACAAACCACCGGCTTCATGCCCTCCACCAATCTTCGTCCCCATCTTGAGATCTTGAAACACACAAGAAGAGGGATAGAAGGTTACAAAACAATTAAGGGACTTGGTTAATCTATTAACAGACATAAGGTTAAAAGGGAACTTAGGAACATATAAAACAGATGCTAAAGACAATGAGGAGAGATCAACATCACCAACACCACAAATAGGAGATGTAGAACCATTAGTAAGTGTAACTGTCTAAGATGTGGAGGTGCGAGAAAGGGAAGAAAATACATCAGGAGTCCTAGACATATGATCTGAGGTGCCAGAATCAATGATCCAGGGTGAGGCTTTGGAAGCTAAACAAGTCATACCTAAATGGGCAAGTGTTGTTGTGTTCTGCTGAGATGTTTGAAGGAACTGCTCATATATTGCCCATGGTACACTCACCATTTCCTGCCCGGAAGCACAAGTGGGTGTGGAGGGGGTTGGTGCAATTTGCTGGCTTTCAGTAATTGTGCTACTACTCTTAGATGTAACATGGTTAGCCCAAGTGTTAGGTGGACCACGCAAATCATAGCAGAAATTAACTGTGTGCCCCTCTAAGCCACAATGTGTACATTTTCTCTGAGCATTACCCCTTCCTTTTCCACGGCCTCCAGTCCGGCCACTGGCCCGGTTAAACATGTGTCCACCACGGTTGCTTGGAGGGCCACTGCTACCACCACCACTTCTACTTCCACGACTACTCCCTTTAGTCACTACCAAACCAGATCTATCAGAGAAAGAAGAATGTTCCGCTGGCTCAATGGATGTCCTCTTAAGACGGGCAAAAACTTCTTCAAGTGAGGGGAGAGCTGATCCCCCCAATATTTGTGCTCTGACAGGCTCATACTCAGCCTTCAAACCCACAAGAAACCAAGTCACATCAAGTTGTTCACGTTGTTGTTGTTGGATCTGGACATCTAATGTGAGAGGGTGATACACATTTAGCTCATTGCGGATGTTTCTCAAACTTGCATAATACTCTTCTAAGCTTTGACTTCCTTGCTTCAAATTGAAGTACTCTTGGTATAACTGATATACCCTAGTTGTGTTGTCTTGTCCAGAGTACAACGTTTTAGCATGATCCCATATCTCTTTGGTTGTATCTAGGAACATGAAGTTCACACTAATCTTTGGTTCCATGCTGTTCCAAAGCCATGTCATTATTTGTGCATCATCTTGTTCCCAATCACTGAACCCAGGATAATCAGAGGAAGGTTTCTCTTCCCTCACATATTTTACTTTCCTTTTGGCCTTCAAGAACACCTCCACAGATTTTGCCCATGGTATATAGTTCTCACCATTCAACTTGATGGATGTCATTTGAACACTTAGATAATCTGAAGAGAGCATGATGCCTGTTTTGTTGTCATTCCCAACTACAGTTGAAGCCATCTCAATTATGTCTCCTCTGAATATACACCACAATCTCACACTTGTCACAAGACTTATCTCACTTACAATACCACCAACCCACTTTCTTCAACTGCATATTACACACTACACTCTAAAGCTGAAATCATTCAGTCAACACATCAAACACTTGGATTGCACACTGCAGGACCATTTACCACCAACACACCACTACTAAAATTACTCAGTCATTTCATCGAACACTTGTTCTGCAAACTGCAGAACTGATTACACACAAGGTCTAGGGGTTCACTTTTAAGCATTTAAAAACATAAATATGCCAGCCACCACAACACAATCAAAACCACACCACTGCTGCCGTAGACATCAGCAGTCTACCGCTCTTCTTTCAGCACACGTGAGCAAGAAAACACAAAAAAAATGACTAATATGTGTATCAGTTTCACCCAGCACCACAACAACTAACTTTCAATGCACACAAAAAAAATCAGCATTCACAGTCCATTTCTGAACACACGACAGCAGTGTCCATACCTGTATACGACCAGCCCTCTTCGTACACTGAATAGAGGGTCTAGTATACCACTTCAACGACCACCACAACACCAGCTAGAGGCATTCTCACCTCCAGGCCCTCAAAACGACAACTCCTTTTCAGCCCTTTATCGAGTCTTCAATCAGATCAGCTATAGGATGAAGAAACCTACTGTGAAGCTGGCGGCGAACCCAGGAAGAAGACAGCAGCAAAAAAAACCAACACCAAACCTTAATGCTCTGATACCATGTGAATAAACCCTAGTTGTTTCTATGTCAAAGTAGAGAAGAAGAAAGAAGAAAGAAAAGAGAAAGAAGAAGGAGAGGAGAAAAGTATTTGGCCAGACTAGAAGAGAGGATGTACAAAAGTACCTCTCCTAGCCGACCCACTTGACTTTTATTCATGAAAAACTTGAGTTACAAGAAATACAATTTTGTCCCTCATAGAAGATGGGACACATAACCTAAACTCAGATACAATAGACATTTCACTTTCTATAAGATACACCAGAATGACCAAAATACCCCTTACTCGAGCATTCTAACAAGAATAATTGATTTAATGAAATTAATTTAGGTTTAGTGAATTATAGTTGTTTCCAGGAATTTCTCTTATTTCCCTCTCACTTATTTCTTCTCTAAGTGACTATCTCATTTCTGTTTACTATAACAGCAAGAAACCTTCTCCTTCTTTCTAATCTTTTGCTCATTTTTTATTGATATCAAGCTGTCTACTCACTTCTGCATCTCTGTTCATCATTTATCACTGAAATCTCCCTTTATTACCACACAAAGCCCACTACCAGACCTGAAATTTGCAAGACCCCTACCTTGTCCTACATCACCAAGTTGCAGTTTCTAATATGATGAACCAGGGTAAACCTACTCATCAAGCCGACTACTACATAAAAATTCAGAATATGCATGGAAAAAGAGGGCCTTGTGAAGCCATGGATAAATGCCTATTATCTCATCAAGGTTATCTTGCCAATGTGAACTCTCAATCAAGTCGATGCCTGTGCACGACTCATTTCTGCCACTTCACAAGTGTTAAAACTATAAGACAATCAGTTTATAAAAGTCCATGAACATCATTGGCCTGGCATGAACCCGTACCAAGCCGGGCCAGTCCAATCCAAAGCCAAGCCATTTGCTAGGTACATGATATAGCTGGCCACTTGTGCTACCATAACTTTTAAAGAATATTCTAGAAAACTCATTAAGAATTCAAGAGAAAATAATATAAAGAAGGGCCCCATGCCCAAATGTGTAAGAAAATCTAGATTCTTTCTCTTCCTTCCTCTCTCTCCCACCATCTCTTTATAACTGCCATTGCCTTGGACCTTCAGAGGCTCAACCACCACCTCAATGGAGTCAATCCTCTTACAACAACATTATATCCACATTCCCAGCATGTATCATGGCTCAAAATAGGCATTTAATAAAAGTAAGCTCCCATTATATGTATCCCTACTTGATTACATTCCGAGATTTGATGATGACAAGGCAACTTATCCATCATGATTTGAATTCCATTAATTAAGATACTCTTCTGTATTCTCATAACTCAACAGGGTATGACCACCAACCATCTCACTGATCAAGCCCAAGCTGATCTTTAAAAATTTTGCAGAAATAGCTATGGTCATCCTTTTCTACATCAACTCCACCCACACTGTATTAATATATCTGAAATTTTGGTTTGTCCTTAGAATCAAAGTTCTCTTTGCCAAATTTCCTCACCTGGGAAATTTTGGTCAAAACCTTCATAGAAACATGGAGCTCTTATACCCCTTGGTGTGCAGAAACAATTTTATGTGTTTGATGGCAATAAAAATAGAGAAAAAACCATAGAAAATAACAGAACACTTAAAAAAAACAAGCATTTATGTGGTTTGACAAGATGCTTACATTCATGGGTGAAGAAGATAAAAAAAATCCAATAATAATGTGATGAGCATGAGAAACATCCAAAAAATAGAGACATTCTTCCTAAGGGAAACTTTGATAAAGCCAAAAATTGCTTTTGCACTTCAGAAGAGGATCCTCACATGAAATTCTAAGAATCCAAAAACTGAGGCAGAAAACCAGTAAAACCCCAAAATTCATAACCAGGTGGCAGACCTAAAGCCACCCTATTGAAAAGCCACAAAAAATATGGTTATAACTTCTCAAACCTATCCTTACCTCTCAAGACAATAACCCATAAGAAATCCAATTTGGTTACCAATAACAAAAACTGATATACACCTTTTTCCTTAAAATCTAAGTAATTAAACTGTGGCTCTCCAAACCTCCTCCTTAACAAGACATGATTATGGCTTGGAATTCAAGCCAACCCCCAGGCAGTAACAAATGAATTTTATAGTAACAATCAGAAAGTACAGTATTAGGAATACAAAATATAAAATACTCATTCCACGTGCCAAACCAAGCCTTCCTCAAAGGCTTGACAGAGGTATAGATGCTAAAAGAAAATAAGTATGCACCAACATTCCAGCCCCTATAGGACATCAACACCCAATATTGTCATCTCTTCGACTCTACCCACCAGTGATCTAGGTTAGCCATCAGCAAGTGTATTTTCTGATCATCACAATAGTGTCCTCTCCACACAACTTTCTTTTAGAATAGTGATCAAAACTCAATTTCCCAGGTGTGCCAACAGAACACAAAAAACTCCTACCACCTTACCTCTTATAGACCTTAAACTTGCTACTTGGGCCTGGACCCCATAAGTTGCTCCATAAATGTGAGAAAATGTCAGTGATATGAACCAGGTGGTGATTCTTAACACCTCTAACTAATTTCAACCAATTGCCGCAATTTTCCTTCAGCATCAGGTCTTTGACAAGTGTAACTGAACTCCCAATTAAGAGAATGTTCTAATCTGTATGAATAGGGATTATCTCTATATCTGAACCTGCCTAAATCTTCCTCCAAAATTCCCACTAGGATATCAGCAAATCTATCCCTCTTATCAACAACATATCCACAGTACTACACAACTGAGACTCAGGAAGCCCACCTCCTTTATCCTCTTCCACCATCGTCATCTCCCCTGATTCGCTACCAGCCACACTTCCTTCCAAGACTTCTAAAGGTTGAGGTTGATTCACCAAAACAGGAAAGGAACAATTTACAAGACCATCTTTCACTTGTAAATCAACCAATAGTTTCCCTCCTATTACTGCTCAACCCATCATATCTTCTAAACTCCCCTACCCATACTTCCATAGCCAAGTCAACATCCACTGAAGATAAAGAATGACTGGAACATACCCCATTCCCATCTACAAGTTAAAATCTAACCTGAGTGGTATTGAAGCCTGATTCATTGGGTTCTGAGACCAAGGTGCCACCAAATTAACCCCTTGATGAGCCACATCCTTTCCCTCCTTTTGTCCTACCAATATTTGAACACTTTCACTAAAATATTGAAAAAAGAGAAATAAAAAGCTGAAACACATCACTTACGAAACTTAATAGTTTGATTTTTTTTTTTTTTTGCTTCAAGGGGCTACACAACGGGGGTAGCCCATCTCCCAAACCCATAAACCACCCCTCTCCCCCCAAACCCAGGCACAGGCGGGATTCGTTCCCAAGTCTCCACTACAACCAGCAAGAGACCTTACCAAGCAATGAAGCTTAATAGCTTGATTAAGTGAAGCAGAGAAAATCATTATCATGGACACTAAAAGAACATACTATGAATTCCAGTGAAGATTTTAACCAACTTTCAGTGAATATAATACTTAGCCAAGCAAGGAGACAATAGGGAACAATTTTTCTTGGCACTAATGTAATGTAATGGATTGAACAAAGGGTTAGATGGTTCTCCAGTTTATACCAAGGATGCTAGGCATACAGTAAATACTATTCTTTTGCCGAAATTGATAAAATCATTGGTTAAAGGTCAAATTAAAGGTTATGTTAACTGTCTGAAAGAAAGACATCTAATATGCCAGATTTTTTTATGGAGTGAAAAAAATCTCTGCTTCAGAAGGGACTTGTCCACAGGAGGCCAGATCTCCTGCAAGCAAAAACTCTGTATACATGGCATCCGGCCGCACAGTCAGAATATCTCCCGTATATATGTATGTTAAATTCATAGGGAGATTCTCCCAATGTGTGGCTGGATCCCTGTGCTTGCAGAGTGTGTGCAGAGTTTTTGTTTGCAGGAATTCCAATCTCTGTCCGGACTAATGTTACAGTCAAGGCATATAAAAGGAACTTACTTGAAGGATCAACAAGAGCCCCTGGATGTGCAAGTTTTGCTTTGTCAGGTGAAATTTTTGACAATTTTATCAAGCCAAATCCTGTGACCTTCAAATGGTCTCCACTATCCAGCAAAATATTTCTGGCACCTTACCAAAACTTCAAATAGTAAAGAACAGTACATCACCACTATGATTACAAAGTAAAAAATTTTGATTTCCTAACTGCTCTACATAATGAAATTAATTAACTCTCTCATTTGGTTGTCTTACTTTGGCTTTAAATCACAATGAATAATTGGGTCTGTCTTGCATTCATGAAGATAGTTCATGCCCCTGAAGAAAAAAAAAAGAAAGAACATTCAAATTGGATAACCTAGTGACTGAAGGTATTAAGACAGTTATTAGAGAAAACTTCAGAGGAAATTTGAAGGTAATAACATGGGCACATATTCTAAAAAAAAAAAAAAGATACAGAAGGAATATCCTGGAAATAAAAGGAAAATTTCTGAATCTGCAAAAGAAAATAACTTACCTAGAAATATCAAGAGCAAATTTTAAAACTTTAGATGGTGATAGACGCCCTTTCTTTTGAATATAGCTTCCAAGGTCACCCTGGAAATTGACCATAAGATGAGAACCAGTACCTAATGATTAAAGATCCAATAAAGAACATATGGTCAAAGTGATGCTTTTTAAAGGCTAAAGTTTGAGGTAGTTGGACCTCAGGAAGTAAGCATAAGCATGAGCTCTCAATGCATAGTCATAAGCAAGACTCAAAGACTTTAATAACATATGGTCAAAGTGATGCTTTTTAAAGGCTAATAAAGAACATATGCTCAAAGTGATGCTTTTTAAAGGCTAAAGTTTGAGGTAGTTGGACCTCGGGAAGTAAGCATAAGCATGAGCTCTCAAGGAACAGTGACAACCAAGACTCCAGGACTTTAATAATATAACCAGTGAAGCAGGTTTTAAATCATTGAAATTTGTAAAATGACCTCAACTCAATTCAACAATGGAGATTGCCTTTGATAAAGTAAAATGGGCCAACAATGTAGTTGAGATGAATAGAATCAATGATCGGTGAAGATTGGGAACTTTAGAACTATACATATGCCATTTCATAAGGAAACTTAACAGAAGCTGAGAACTCTTGAAGAAACATAATATAAATGTAGTCCGAAAGCTAATTAGTAAAGTAGTGGAAATATATCCAGAAATCTAGGTTTGAGTCCCGTGTAGATTGTGATATTTGCTTTCATTTTGTCATATAGCTTGTCTCTCACTCTTGTTTGTTTTTTTATTCACCAGCTGCATATTGATCTATAAAAAATAATCTTCTTACTTTTGGATGGTACTCTGAAACAATCATCATTGGTATATTCTGCGTAACAGCTCCAACAAACTGGACAACATTGGGATGCCGAACTTTCTCTAACAACGTCAGTTCATGTTTAAAAGCATTTCTGTCCAATAAAGGATGTAGAAGAGGATTAACAGTCAAAGTAAATGAAAAAAAGGATCAGTCTAGTTAAAAGTTAACATTCTAGTATTTTACAAATTTCCCCATGAAAAATTTCTAAACCAACTCATTGCAGAATCTGTTGGTGAGAGGCAAACACTAAAAGCCATAAGCATTCAACAGAAAGTAATACCACAACAAAGTTATATAGTTTGCCTAACGATAAGGAGCTTCTTGCTACAAGAAATACAATACAATATTCAGATGTCACTTGTTTAGACTGGAAAAAGTCGTCAAGCCTTTTAGGTCATAAACCAAGAAACATAGTAATTGTATTTAGCATTGAACTTTTCTTAAAATGTGAAGACTGTAGATTTAATACTCCAAATATATTTATAAGATCTTCCCTGAACTTACTCAAACCCTTCTATGAGATTTAACCTTAAGTACATTCCGATGTTTTCGGTAATAGTAACTGAGAGCAGTTACACTGACCCAAAACACACACCAGAAAGGTTACAAAGAGCATTGAACTTACTCAAACATAGGAATTGTATTTAGCATTGAACTTTTCTTAAAATGTGAAGACTGTAGATTTAATACTCCAAATATATTTATAAGATCTTCCCTGAACCTACCCAAACCCTTCTATGAGATTTAACCTTAAGTACATTCCGATGTTTTCTGTAACAGTAACTGAGAGCAGTTACACTGACCCAAAACACACACCAGAAAGGTTACAAAGAGCATTTCCAATTTAATTGATGTTCTAAGACAAGTATCACCGATTTGAGTATATATCTAGATCCTTCCATGAGATTCTACCTTTTTCCAATCATATACAAGAAAAAAATATTAAGAAAATTAAAAGAATGACTACAGGCTAACAGAGAACCTGAGTAATTGCACTAGAAATCCTAATGTAATAAAGGAAGACCAAAACTTTCCCAAGGAAATTGCTCCCACCACAACACCAACAATCAGCCCCAGATTTACAAAAAGTCATCAATAAGAATAAACTGATGATAAAACAATCAGCTTTACCAAAATATCAAACTGTCTGTAAGATTTTTTCTCGTTACAACAATGGACCACCCAAGTACCAAGCTATTCATGGTACTGAGAATAACATTAAAAAATATCATAGTAGGAGTTTCATAGCTCATTGCAGAAGTTGCTAACCAGCATATAAAGTAGATGGAACTAAGCCCAGTTGAACACAGCACTGATATCAACATGGATGCAAAGGGAGGGAACAGAATAAGAAACCAGGAAATTACATGTTCCCAAAATCATCAAATAATGAGAAGCAGTAATCACACCATTTAACAGCTTTCAATTCAATCTTATGCTTTGACACTTGGCAGAAAGCAGAACCAGATGGTAGGAAAAGAAAATTCAGTCTATCCAAAAAAGAAAAACATGAGAATTTGAACTCATCTTTTGGGAGGCTTCGCTTTGACAAAATTAGCAACAACTTTAGGGACTCAATGGTGTATACCAGTCCAATATGAGTGGAGAACTTCAACAAATGTTGAGGGGTGCTTCTTTAAGGGAAATTTGTCTTACTTTTACTTTATACTAATAAAAGGGCAGCCCAATGCACAATGCTCCCGCTAATGTGACAGGGCCTTTTTGACCCTTCTTCCTTCAGCTGGTCTAAGCAGTGGGACAGCATTTTGTGGAGATGTGCCAGAGCTGCGCTGATTTGAACCATTTGGGAAGAAAGGAGTGCTAGAATTTTCAAAGATAAAGTAAGAAATTTGGAGGTTCTGTGTGGGGTTGTCTGAAAACTTGGGTACATTGGATTAAAACTATAGAGCTGTTTTCCCTCTTCTCCTTTGATGATATTTGGCAGAATTGAAGAGCTGTGGTAAACTGTTCAGATGCTGAAGTCAAGCCTAATCCAGTATGGGTTCCCCCTGAAGAAGGGTTCCTAAAACTAAACTATGATGACAGTAGTCTTGGAAATCCAGGGCCTTCACGTGTAGAGAGTGTGCTAAGGGATGAAGGAAGGTATATAATTGCTCTTCTTTCAGGCCCGCTTGGTCTGGGGGACTCTGAATTCCAAGAAGTACTGTAGGGGTGCAGCTTGCAAGACAATTAAATGTGGACAGATTGATAATTGAGGGGGATTCTAAGCTGATAGTAGGGTGGCTGATAGATCCAGACTCTGTTATTTGGACCTACAGGGAATCTGTGAAAAAATTCAAATGGTTAACTTCTAATATGACTGTAAGGATTCTTTGGTAAAGGAGGTCGGCTAATGGCTTAGCAGATTCTCTAGCTAAGCACAGGGTATTTAGGGAAGCTATGTTTTGGGCTCAATTGTAAGTTGATTTATACTTGAGGCTGCATCTTGCACCTCATTTTGGGATTCCCGCTTGTATACTTTTTGGTTTAATTAATTAATGAATATTTCCTTTACCTATCAAAAAAGAGGCTCCTGCCAATGTGGGATCACCCCTGCACACAGAGAAGCTGTTCTCAAGATTTGAACCCTGGTCACCCAGATCGCAATGGAGCAACCCAACCATTGCACATACAGAGAGCAATCATTACTTTATACTAATGATGGACTTAAATGTTAAATTTCATCTATTAGTATAAATGCTAATGAGATGGTCACGCCCAATAATTTCAGCCTCACATTCAATTTCTTTCTACTTTCTTCTTCTCTCATCTTTTACTCTCTTTCCTTCAACCACAATACCTTATCAAATCAATTTACAAATCTCAAGTAGGTATTGGAGCACCTCAAGATCAAAGACTGATTGCTAAGAGCTTGTCAGACTACTGGCATCATCAATGCCAATTGTTGACATCAGCATGTCATATGGTTAATTCAACCTTCATGAGAAGAAAACCCAAGATCTTGATAGTATGCAATTTTAGACACATTTTCTTTCAGACTCGCTGGAGACTGTCATCATGTTTTTTTAGATTTTTGTTGTAAAAGTCAAAAGAACGCAGATCTGATCTCTTGATTGATCCATCTGTATATGTTTTTCTTTTTGGAGAAAAGGTGAAGTATGTATTTCATTAATCTATCATAAAAAAGAAGTCACTGTACAACAAGCAGTACACAGGACACCAAATAACATTTTTCCTACCAAGCAAACATTTTGCCCAGTATTTTTTTGAAAAACAGAATCTACAGCTCCTCCCATGTTTTTAAAAAATCTGCCATTTCTCACTTGCCAAATACACCAAAAAACAACTGCTCTATCATATTCCAAACCAGCTTTCCTGTTATATGGGGTTTTTTGAACAGCGGTTGTTCCATTTTATTTGCCTGATATTTGTGGCTAATCCAGACTTGGTTTAATCTCAATCAGAACCAAATCCGTTGGATTGTTTACCCCTCTTTTTATACCAAGATTATTGACTATGAAACCTGATAGCAGCAATTTCCTGGAATGGTCTGAGTTCACAAAAATGTACATTTGGGAGTCATGGAAGGATGGGTTATTTCACACAGGAAGAAAGAAGCAACCCCAGTCAAATAATCTCAAATCTCAATTACTCAAAGTGGGCTCAAGAGAACTTAATGGTCATGTTTTGGCTGGTTAGTTCCATGCAACCACACAATGCAAGGAACTACATGTTTCTCTCTACAGCCAAGGACCTGGAAATAAGGCAACTGCCATACTTACAGGCTCAGAACACTGCCAAGACATAATAGTTGCATAGGGAAGTCAACAATATTCAATAGGGGGAGAAGTTTGTGGCAATGCATTTTTCTTCCCTTTAGTCTTTGTGGGAAGATATAGAGCACTTAAAGACTCTAGAGTGGAGGGATCACCTTGATGGTTAACAGTACAGGAAGCATGTGGAGAAACACATTGTGTTTGGTTCCTTGGCTGGATCAAACTTTGAGTTTGATTTCACATCACAGCACATCTTGAACAAAGTTGTTAGACATTCTATAGCATATTCCCTTTGTTAACAGATGTCCATAATACAAGTGTATATTTGTCTTTGTAATTAACCTATTAAGAGGTGGCTGATTAAGGGAATAGTTGTAAGTTTCCAGCTTCTTATATAAATAAAAATGCTAAAGGATGTGTGAAGTGAGGAAAGCACACCCTATTCAAACAAGTTCTTCCTTCTTCTACTCCTCTTCTTCCTTCTATTCTTCACTTTTTAAAAATTTCTTCAGTTTTGCACATTCAATTTATCAACTCCCTTGCCAAAAGAAAGAAAGCCATAGGGCTACTATTCTACTAAGATTCATACACATCTGAACACTTTGCAGTGATATCTACTAAGCCCAAGTAGAATAGTGGTCCTGGAGATAATTATGTGATATAAGTGGATGTTGTCGTATGTGATTATTTTAAGAAAACAAAGCATGCCAAACATAGATGTTAGAAGCTACATGAGTTAAAACCAGACAAGTTTAATGGAGCAAAGAAGAGCAATGCTCATGTGGATACTAGTGCTAAGACTCCTATATCTACCTCTACGTTTAAGGGTTCTAGAAGTGGAGATGTTTTATCAATAGCTTTTCTGACTTCTAGAAATTGACAGACTCAGGCACCATGTAACAAAACCAGAAGATAGTAGTAGTACGAGTTATCCTGGCCCTGCTGGTCCCTCAACAGCCTTTGCTAAGCTAGGTAATTCTTTATCCTATCATACTGCTGCACCCAATTCCTTGCTTATTGACTTGGATACTCCAGACCACATGACATGCATGTTATCCTATTCAGTTCATATCATCTCTCCTCTAGTAGATATAAAATTACTATAGCTGAAGGATCCTGTACATCTATTTCTTGTATGAGTGTGTCTGGTTGAGCAATATATTAAGGAGTTTTAAATAATTAAAAAGATAATTGCACAGCACATCAAGGTGAAATTTTCCCTTTCAATAATTGAACTAACTCAATTTAAAGAAGAAAAGAATGTTGTACATGCTCTCTGGATCTGAATAGCTGTCCTTATCAAGTATCTTTACAGCAACCTTTGTTCCATTCCATTTAGCCACTCGATATGTGCCCTGTGCAGGAAAATTAGAACAAAGTATATCCATTATGAAACCACCTATAAGGAAAAAAATTGTTCTGATGAGGTACCAACACAAGAGCCCAACAGTTTTTGAAGCAAGATAAGAAAAGTAAAAGGATGTCAATCACTGCGAACTCACAATCATGCCAAGAATTTTCTTCTAAAAAATCCCTTCAAAGAAAAGATAGCTATAAATACTTGTGATGCAGAAATGACAACTGAAGGCCCAACACATTATTTACTTTAATAAATTTAATACACCAAATTATGCAATAAAAATATATTATAATATACCACGACAATAGAAAACTTTGCTAGCATGAGCTTGTCTTGCACTGCCAATCCCAAGCCCAAATCAAGGACCAAAGTATCAGTATCAGGTATCGTATTGGACAACTTAGATACAGATGCACCATGGAAATGCAAGGATACGGACGAAAAATAAAGAAAACACTTGGATACACTAGGGAAACACAAACAAATTCCATAAATACATAAATAACACTAAATTTAAAATCAAATAGCCACAAATAATGTATAAATACATAGAAAATGTATATTTTAATGGTATATATGAAAGAATATATTATAGTTAATATAACAGGATGCATAGATATCATACAGTTTTATTGATAATGCATCCATCAAGAGTCCAAGACACATAATGTATGCACATATTATATTTTAATTGTTATATCACTTTTTTTTCTATTTTACCATTTTTACATTAACAAGAAACTCAACCAAATATTGAATTCTCAAATGCAAATGAAAACATCAATTAATAATTTATAAAAATATATAATCTCAATTTAAAATATATCAGATCTATTAAAATTTCTAAGACGCATATCATATGGAAATTTTTAATTACTAAATAATTATTCCATTATTAATATTTTTGTTTCTATAATTTTTCTAAATTAAAAACCATTTTCTGATATAAATGTTGATTAGTAGATTTGATAGATACTCTTTAATATTAAATAGTTCATATGTTGTAATTTAAATATACTTATCTATATGGGCTTTTCGCATAAAAATTAACAGAGTTACGACTATTGACAAAATCAGATACCTTTTAAAAACAATTCAAAAACAATGAGTCATACGAAAAGCTTATTATTTTTTGCCAAATTGCCCCATATTAAAATCCCACCCATTAGGCATTAGGCAAAACTTTACTTTCGTTCTTTCATTGTCTCAGTCTTCTGTGTCTTTCTTTGTATCTCCCTCTTCTCACTTTGTTATGGTATTTGTTTATTTCTCTATCATTTTTTTGGTATTTTTCTTGTATGTTGAAATGAAGCTAGAGAGGCTTCTATATTTGCAAAAAACGTGGTTCGAGCTCTTTACTATGGGGAGATAGGATTTGTGTAGCCAACCACAAATATCTCCTACAAGAATTCCCTCTACACTTCCTAGACAGTAAAAACCCTAGAAGTTCATTGTTGTCTCACAACTCTACGTGTTGTTGTAGTCATGGAGATTGCTAGAATGGTGAAGGATGTTTTGCCTCATGAGTTTGTGAAGGCGCACACTGCTCATCTCAAATGATCGGGGAAGATGAAGCTTCCTTGCTAATATGGTGAAACACCATCTGGCTTGTGTAATTCCAGATGGTTTCTAAATCTATAAAACACCATCCGGTCTCCACTATACTGGATGGTCTATACACTTTTGAGAATTGTACAGAACCTTGTGGTTTATTGTGTTCTAGGTGTATTTGATAGTGTAACTACAACAAGATCATCTGGGGAACAAATGTTTGCAACTACAAATGATGTTCCAAAATTGCAAGCAATCATCCAATCTTTTCAATGTTAGACGGTTTGTGAACCTACGAGAATCTTTTTTTTATCAATAACTCTGAAAATTTTCATTAATTAAAATGCTTTAGGATACAACAAGAAGTTGCAAAGATATCAACATAGAAGTTGACATAGGACAGAATTACAAATGTGCCCAAAACATATATGTACTTTGAACCCCGTGCTTTGCTAAGCTATTAGCCAAACTGTTGACCGATCTCCTAACCCAACCCACCTTAATCGACATATTCCTTGACATCCATTTGAACCTTCTGAAATCATTCTTCAGCTACCAGGTCACTCCTTCCCTTTTCTACAACCATTTTATCACAATTTTTGAATCTCCCTCGATGATCAATCTATTAATCCCCAACTCTTTGGCCTTCTCAACCCCATATACTACAGCTAGAAGCTCTTCCCTAGCCACATCACCCTCCTCCACAAGACCGGAGAACAGAGCAATAATGGAGCCATTTTCATTTCTAATGCCCCCCCTACCTGAGGGGCCTGGGTTAAACTCCCATCAAAGTTTAGCTTCTTCCAACCCTCTGTTGGAGGGGACCAGGTCTTACACACCTGCTGCCTCATAGATGTTGAAGCAGCAAGTAGAAATCACGGATTGCAATTTTGGATAAATTCCCTGTGAAGATAAAGAAGAAGGTGAAGAGTTTCAGCAGTAGAGAAAAAAAGAGGAGAAGAAACGGAGTAGAATGTCAACCAGAATTAAATTCGTTCTGGCCAACCTCTCTTTGTATTATATACTCAACTTAAAAGAATAAGAGATTACAAGAATGACCTTACTAGGGCGGCAACTTAAGTAGCTGAACAGATACAACTTAAAAACAAAAACTAATGGGCCTAAAGCCCAACAACTTCCTAACTTAACAACTTAAAAATAAGAAATAAATAACCAGGCCCAATAACTAGAAATCGGAACAACTCAACACTCCCCCTCAAGTTAGGAGTAAATTTCACACATTTCCAACTTGCATAGATCATGCTCCAGCTTGTTTCTTGTAGCACCTTTTGTGAGAACATCAGCAAGTTGCAGATCAGAAGTAATGTATGGGAGACAAACTTTCCTACAAGTCGCCCTTTCTCTGATGAAGTGTCTATCCACTTCAATGTGCTTTGTCCGATCATGCTGAACTGGGTTATGGGCAATGTTAATTGCTACTTGATTATCACAGTACAGCATCATAGGTTCTTCTGCCTTTACACCAATCTCTCCCAACAGGGAACGGATCCAGAGAAGTTCTGAAACTCCATGTGCCATAGCCCTATATTCTGCTTCTGCACTTGATTTTGCCACCACTATCTGTTTCTTACTTTTCCACGAGACAATGTTACCCCCAACAAGGGTGCATACTCCTGAAGTAGATCTCCTGTAATCAAGGCATCCTGCCCAATTAACATCTGTATAAGCCTCTAGTTTCAACTGTCCATGTTCGGCAAACAATATGCCTCAACCCGGGTGTCCCTTCAAATAAGCAAGAATCTTGTCAATAGCCTCCCAATGCTGGACTTGTGCAACATGGGTGTAGGGACTTACCACACACACTGCATAAGAAATGTCTGGTTTTGTCATACACAAGTATAGCAACCACCCCACAAGTCTCTGCTATCTCCCAATGTCTTTTACCATCTCGCCCACTGATGCATTAATTCTGGGGGTCGGGTCAATAGGAGTACTGAACGCCTTTGTTCCAAGTCACCATTCAAGAAGGCATTCTTGATGTCCAATTGGTGAAGATCCCAGTCAAGATTTGCTGCCAAGGAAAGGAGAATCCGTATGGAGTTCATCTTCGCTACAGGGTCAAAAGTCTCTGCATAGTTCACTCCATATACCTGTGTGAAGCCTCTTGCTACCAGTCTAGCCTTGTACCTTTCAATAGTTCCATCAGCTTTGTGTTTCACTGTGAACACCCACTTACACCCCACTGGTTCCTTCCCCTCAAGAAGATCTACAAACTCCCACGTACCATTTTTATGTAAGGCATCGATTTCTTCCTGCGTTGCATCTGTCCATTCAGGTTTTGACAAAGCTTCTGCCACGGTCTTAGGGATGGGAACACTGTCCACAGAGGAGAGGAAGGCACGGTACGAGGGTGAAACATGCTCATAGGACACAAAGTTAGAGATAGGATGATTAGTGGTACAAGATCTAACACCCTTTCTCTTAGCAATAGGAATACTAAGATCATTGGGGACATGTGAATCAACATGTAAAGGAGCAATGGGAGCAAGTGTACCTAGCTGATGAGACGGATCTGCCTCGGGTGAATCCGATGATGTTGGTTGCATAGTGTCCGGCTCCACAGCTCTTGAACTCTGTTGGCTCTTATGACGACGATGGAAAACCTGGAACGGAGGAGGATCGGGTAAAGGAGGTAGTTGAATCTGAGTCGTCGCCTGTTTCTCCTCAACCCTACTCTCCCCCTAAGGAGAAACTGAGAAGAACGGTTGACTCTCAATGAATGAGACATCAATGGAAACATAGTACTTACGGGCAATGGGATCATAGCAACGATACCCCTTTTGAGATGAGGGGTAACCAAGAAAAACACAAAGAATAGCTCGGGGGTCAAGTTTACCACGAGTAGGTGATAGGTTGTGGACAAAACGACACCCAAAGACACGCATTGGAATGGTGGACAGCGGGGTTGTAGGGAACAAGAGCTGATGTGGGGCCTTATACTCTAGTAGCCGAGAGGGCATGTGATTGATGATATATGTCGCACACAATACTGCATCCATCCAGAACTGTTTCGGCACATTCATATGAATCAACAAACCACGAGCAACTTCGAGTAGATGACGATTTTTTCGTTCAGCCACACCATTTTGTTGGGGTGTCCTAGCACAAGAGCTTCGCTGAAGTGACTCACTCGAAGCAAAAAACTTCGTGAGATCACTATGGAAATATTCCTTTGCACTGTCCGACTGGAAAATATGAATTTCCGTTTGGAACTGAGTGAACACCATGCGTTGGAAATCTTTCACAATTTGTGGCACTTCATCTCGAGATCGCATAGGACAAACCCAAGTGTATCGAGAATAATCATCAATCAACGTAACAAAATACTTATAACCAGCCGCAGTAGGTAGAGTAACAGGGCCCCAAACATCAGAATAAACAATATGAAATGGAAATTTAGATCTTTTATTTCTTAAAGGAAAAGAGCTTCTACAATGCTTACTCAACTGACAAGTTTGACACTGTAACTGACTCACTGACAAGGACTCAAAAATCTTTGGGAACATAACTTTTAACGACTCAAAAGAAAGATGACCTAAACGACTATGCCATAAATAACCCTGATTCTCACTCGCCGAACTTGTGGACTCAGTCGCCACTAGACCAACATTATTCTCCAACACGTAGAGACCATCCACCATGCTTCCTCTACCAATCGTCTTCCCCGAGGTCAAATCCTGAAACACACATGAAGACGGAAAAAAAGTGACTGAGGAGTTCAAAGAGTGAGTAATACTACTAATGGACAACAAATTAATAGGTAATTTCGGAACATGCAGGACATTTGGAAGAGTAAGGCCAAGTGGGAGAGATATGGTGCCTCGGCCAGCTATGGTAGAAAAAGAACCATCAGCCAGTCTTACCTTATCTCTCCCAGAGAGAAGGTTATATGTCTGGAACAAATTTGACTTACCGGTCATGTGATTTGAGGCTCCAGAGTCAATAATCCAAGGTGAATCAGTAGTATGAGATGACACATGGAAGACTGTGGCATTACCTGATGTAGACGCAAATGAGGTAGAAGGAGTAGGCCCAGAATCCACCTGGCGGAGAGTCCTACCATACAATTCCAAATGTTCACGGAAAGAATTGATAATATCTTCCTTAGGGTCAGAACCGGGATGTCTCTCCTGAGTTACGGAAGGACTAGTCTCTGTCGATGCCAGATAAGCTGAGTTATACCTTCTTTGATTCTGTTGGCCTGGTTTCTTGCCCTGATCCGGTGCTGACTTCTTACCCAAATCCTATGCCCATTTAGGTTTTCCATGGAGATCCCAACATGTATCTTTAGTGTGTCGTGTCTTCTGGCAGTGAGTGCACCAAAGCTTGCTCTTATCTTCTATTTTTTTCTGAGTGTCACCCCTTTTAAAACTACCTCCGACATTTGTATCTGAATTTCCCCGGACCGCTAGGGCAACTGACTCCCCTTCTACACCATTCATCACACTTCTTCTGCTTTCTTCTGACTGCACCAAGGCATACACCTCCTGGACTGATGGCAAGTCTTTACTACCCAAGATCTGTACCCTGATGGACTCATATGACTGATTCAGCCCTAGGAGAAAGGCAAACACGCGTTGCTGTGATACAAGTGACTTATAGGCTTTTGCATCTTCATCACACTTCCAATTCACATTCTGATAGTGATCAAGTTCTTTCCATATTGATGTCAAATCAGAATAGTACATCGAGAGACTCCTCTCTCCCTGCTTGCAAGTAGAAGATTCTGCTTGTAGTTGATATATCTTGGCATAGTGTCTCTGTTCTGAATAAGTGGACTTCACTTGTTCCCATATCTCACAAGCAGTTTCAGCCCACATAAAGGTCTTCCTTACTTGTGGCAGCATTGAAACCAAGAGCCAAGACATCACCATACTGTTCTCTTGGTCCCACCTATCATGCTCAGCACTTCCATACTTCGGTTCCTTTACTCTCCCATTGATGCATCCTATTCGCCCCCTAGCAGTGATGTAGAGTTTTATCCCCCTAGACCACTCAAGGTAATTCAGACCATCAAAGGGAATGACAGCCATGGGAAAGCTCATATCCATTCCCCCACTCACTCCATTGTGGCTCCCTGAGATTTCTGAAGTAGCAGAATTCTCAGTCGACATGGTCAAGCAGTTACTCAGTCCCACACATCAGATTTAGGACCCCTCCTTACTCCACAAAGTAATGCTCCACTCAGTTCACACCCACACACTAGGGTTTACCAACCAGATTGTGCACAAACAGTACCAAATTCTAGACAAAACTGAGGTAATATTCGGCAGTTTCAGACCTGCCTATCAGAATTCTAGAATGTCTAACAACCACTAATCAGCAGGAGAGATCCTTCTTGCTTATAGTCAACTCAAACCATTGAGAGGACAGGTCAGCATTGACCTACAGTTGTCTTAACACATCAACAGGATCACACGATCCAAGACAACTAGGGTTACACAGGTTCAATAGCATTCAGCCGCCCCAGATTCATAGGGTTTTCACTCGGCCCATGATCAAGGAGAGTAAAGAGGAGAAAAATAGAGGAAGAACTGTACCAGTTGTAGCTATCCTGTAGTCCAAAATCAGATTTCCTTTCTGCTAGTAGGGTTGATCGATCTTCTCTTGACAGTAGGGTTGATCGGTCTGCTCTCTTTTAATCAGTATTCCTGCTCTGATACCATCTTGGCAGTGTAGCCAGCCAGAGATAGGTGAAAGAGAAGAGAAGAGAAGAGAAGAGAAAAGAAAAGAGAGAGTTTGCAATGCAACAGTACTGGCGGCGCCAGTGTTTATTTAATATATATAGGGCGACAGAAATAACAAGGGAAAAGACCCATGTGACCCTGAGTACAATAACAGACATAACAGAAATAAAAAACGAAAAAAAAAACGAAAAAAAAAACACTTTAATTGGACAAACAGGCCCTAACAACTGCAACTAAGTTATTCTAACATTATTCCAACACTCTTCATTTCTCTGTCTTGCTCATCCATCATCCCTTGGGATTCTTTTGCATCTAACTCCTCAATCTGAACCAATAATCTAGCTTTTACCTCGTCCACTCTTCCAAATTGAACCTTATTCCGTTCTTTTATTTTGCCTCTCAACCTTTTTAATTTTTTTGTGGAATCTAACCCCATCCCATTTCACTTCTCTCAACTCTTCACTCCACCATTCCTTAACCTTAGGCAAGAAGTCCGGGTGTGTCAGCCACATATTTTCAAACCTGAATGGTCTAGGTCCATTACCGAGAGGTTCTTGCCCTACTTCTATAGGGTAGTGATCAGAGGTTATCCTAGGTAGGGCCTTAGCCACCAAACCTCTCCAGTGGCTCTCCCAACCCTCATTAAATAGGAATCTGTCAAACTTTGAGCAGATTGGGTTTTTTTGGAAGTTGGACCAAGTGTAGGTAGCCTGTAGTAGAGGAGGTTCCCGTAACTCACAGGAATTTATGAAGTCATTGAACTTCCTCATACTAGTTGTAATGGCCTGCCTAGGATTATTTGACTCATTTGTAAATCTTATTGCATTAAAATCACCCCCCAAACACCAAGGACCTTCCCACAAACCTTGAATCCCATGAAGCTCCTCCCAGAACTCATTCATCTCTCTGTGATTATTTGGACCATACACATTTGTTAGCACCCAAGTAAATCCATCTTCCACCATTCTGAACTTTAGGGATACAGTGAAGTTTCCTATTAGCTCCTCTATTGGTTCTCCGAAGTCCTCCCTCCACAAAGTTACTATTCCCCACGAGGCTCCCCACGACGGAGCTGAGCACCATCTTACCCCTCTTATTTTCCAGATCTCCCTAACCCCACCTTCTATCCAGTTCAGCTAATTTTGTCTCCTGCAACATCACAACATCAAGTCTTTCTCTTCTAAGTAGCTCCTTAATCGATCTCCTTTTTCTGGCACTACCCAAACCCCTTACATTCTAGCTTATTATCTTCATTACCTCTCAAAAATTTAGCCCTCCAGTAAAGTGTTCCTTCATTTAGAACCCTTCTTTCTTTCCCCTCTACCACTGAACTCGATATCCCCTTCGATGTCCATTATTAGTCTCTCTACTTCAGACTGTTTCTTCTTTTTCCTACCCTTGTTTCCCACTAACTTCCTATTTTGCCCTTTATTTCCTAATTCCTGCCCCAATTTATTGGTTCTTGCCTCTGATTCAAGGTTTTTTGGAGCCACCTCTATCATTTCCTCCTTCTGTTTATATTCCTCTAGCAGGGCACAAATCTGCTCCCAAATCCATTCTAACTCCTCTTGTTTCCTTTCTAACAACCCAACTCTCTTCTCTAATTGGACTCCATCATTATCAATGGCCACTTCCCTACTACCAGTTGGTTGGTCTGGTCGGGATTCCAGGACATCTGTTACAGGCAGAGAACCCAAGTTAGTATCTAAAACCAAATGTACAAGCTTACCTGGAATTAGCATAGATGGTTGCATGTGGACCGGTTGTTGGGTATTAATTCTTGGAGTCAGGACTAGGCCCTTCCCCTTTTCCGAACTCAGCTGTGGAAGCGGACTAGGTACAACCAATACTTCCTCACCCTCTACAGTCAAAGAAGCTTCACTTCTCTTTCACTCTGCGTGAATCCTTAGGTAAGGCTCCAAGTTTGATTCCTGTCTCTCTGGCCTAATGTCCTGACTAGGCTGCACATATGGGACGGACTCGTTTATTAGCTGGGATGCACTCCGCCTTCATCACCCCAAAACTGAATTGGAACTATAGATGTGATCATCATGCTTCTTGCAATCTCAACAATGTGTCTATTCTTCCTCTCTGCAACACCATTCTGCTGTGGATTGTAAGAACAGCTGCTCTGAGGGACAATACCATATTCTAGCAGATATGAAGCAAGGTGTTTTTCAAAATATTCCCTAGCATTGTCTGATCTGAACACCTTTATTCGTATCCTAAACTGTGTTAGCACCATCTGATGAAATTGCCTCATTAAGGATGGTACCTCATCTCGAGATCTCATTAAGTAAATCCAAGAATATCGAGAGAAATCATCCGTAAATAAGAGAAAATATCGATAACCACCCATAGAAGGAACATAATAAGGTCCCCACACATCAAAATGAATAACATCAAAAAGAGATGAACATCTTTTATTATTAGCTTTAAAGGAATGTCTACAATGCTTTTCAAGTTGACAACCTTCACACTCCAGACTTAACAAATTAACAGACTCAAATAGCTTTGGAAACAAAAAACTCAAAGAAGAAAAAGGCAAATGACCTAAGCGATTATGCCAAAGCATAATCTGACTCACAAATCCCGACTCACTATCCCTGCTGACATGATGACCCTAATGAGGAGGAAGCACATCTAGGTGGTAGATTCCATTCACTTCACAACCACTCCCAATCATCCTCTTTGAATCCAGATCCTGCAAGATATAATGACTAGGAGAAAAAATTACTAAACGATTCAGGTTCTTAGTCGAACTACTAATAGATAATAGATTAGTACTCAATCTGGGAACATGAAAGACAGAGGGAAGGGAAGTGGTATCACTAATCTTGACAGACCCCTTCCCAGCAATGGGAACATAAGATCCATCAGTTGTGGAGACTGTCTCTGCCAAAACAGAGCTGGTAAGAAGAAAAGATAGTGGAACTATGGGTCATGTGCTCTGAGGCTCCAGAATCTATAATCCAAGGAGGTCCTTCCTTACCTGTAGTAGAAACATAATTTGCAATGGTATGTGAACTACCTGTATGAGCAAAGAAAGTAGAGTGTGCTCCACCAAAACCACCAGTACCTAGCTGTCCACCTGTTACTGAACTAGAACCGGCTATAACACGTTGGTTCAGAAACCACCCATATCTCTCAAGTTCGGCCCTCACTCCAACAGCTACAACAGACTCCAGAGTAGCTGTGTAGGAAGGGTCGGTATGCCACCAGTGACTGCCATGTGAGCATTTCCCTTCTTGTTTTTGAGTCTATTCGGCACAAGATGGGGATGAAACTTCCAGCAAGTATCTCTTGTGTGTTTGGGCTTCTTACAGTAGTCACAAATCAAATCATTTTTGTCTTCCTTCTTGATTTCACTGCCACCCCAATCTCCACCTTGTTTAGGTCTCACAGTGCTAACCATGGCTGATTGATCAAAACCAAAATTTTTAATCATCACATTTCTCCTGCTCTCTTCCCCTAACACAAAGGCATATGCTAGGAAGGGTCGGTATGCCACCAGTGACTGCCATGTGAGCATTTCCCTTCTTGTTTTTGAGTCTATTCGGCACAAGATGGGGATGAAACTTCCAGCAAGTATCTCTTGTGTGTTTGGGCTTCTTACAGTAGTCACAAATCAAATCATTTTTGTCTTCCTTCTTGATTTCACTGCCACCCCAGTCTCCACCTTGTTTAGGTCTCACAGTGCTAACCATGGCTGATTGATCGAAACCAAAATTTTTAATCATCACATTTCTCCTGCTCTCTTCCCCTAACACAAAGGCATATGCTTGGGAGAAAGTAACAATGTCCTGGAAAGAATATGTTGTCTTGCAATATCATACTTGGGATTAAGGCCAGCAAGAAATTCAAACACCCTATACTTCTCTAGGAGCTTCTGGTAGGCAGTTGCAGCCTTAGTGGTTTCCCAAACAACTGTCTCCAAATGGTCAATCTCCTGCCACTGGGCTTTAAGGGCTGAAAAGTAAACAGCAATAGGTCTATCTCCCTGCCTTGTAGCAAGAATCTGATTTCTCAACTGATAAGTCCTAGCAACATTCTCCCTTTGTGAATAGGTTTCTACAACCCCATCCCATATTTCCTTAGTTGTAATTGCCCACAAAAAAAAAAATTACTTATGTGGGGCAGCATGGAATTACACAGCCAAGTCATCACCATATAGTTTTCTTGTACCCACTTGGAGCTGTTAGTTTATGGTTTCACTTCTTCACCAGTGGTATACCCTAACTTCCCACGAGCACCAATGGCCATCTTTGCAGATTGTGACCATTCTAAGTAACTTGAACCATCCAACTTAACTGTAGTGTTAGAGTCGGCTGTACAAGGGTGGTAAAGTCCTTTTATGTTTAGTTATATATGTACTACTCTGCTGATGTGGCTCTCACTTAAGTGAGGGCACAATGGTAATCCTTGTATATCTTAGAAGAGTATAAATAAAAGAAAGGTCAATTGTAATGTGGATTTGATAGATTATTTATTCCATTAGTTTATAAAATATTACTTTTGAATATTATTCTTTTTAATTTTTAGTTCAAATTATTAAACATAAAGATGTATTATTTATTTGGATTACAAGTATATACAAATTTAATAAAAGTTATTTTACTTCACTTTTTAAGGGTCAATCAGGCACATTCTGTATTAGGTGACCTAGGTTTGTATTGCTTCATGCACACTTTTTAGTAGAAAGGTGAAGTATATTGGTGGTGTATCAGTGTGTATCAGCCAATACAATGTGATACGAACCAATACGCATCTATATCAACTCAATATGCCCCAATATGATACACCCTGTATCAGACGTATTGTATCAATATTTCAACCTTGGCCCAAACAAAGGAAGAGGGGTGTCAGATTAGTAGCTGTCACTAAAACTTCTACCAAACTCTCATGGTCAAAGATCCTAAATTGCCTTTTCATGCTCATGCTAGAGCATCCCTCAGCAGCGATGCATTACACCTTAACCCAAATATAGTGTTAAGTGAGCAAGGATATGCTAGGATGGTCCCTAGAAGCAGATCACCACCCACCATTCCCCTTCCACCTATTGGGAGCAAATTGAAGCTGGCAGCACTCCCAACTTCACTCTAGTCTTTCTAAGGACCCTTGAATCCCAAATGATAACCAATCTCTTAATAGACCACTTAAGTTTGTTCTTCAATCTCAGCTCAAGAGGCTCCAGCTTCATCTCTTGCAACATCATTACCTCTAGATTGTTTTTTCTCAGAATATTCCTTACAACCATTCTTCTTCTTTCATCTCTCAGGCCTCTAACCATCCAAGATGCTAGCTTCAACTTCAACTTTAAACTCCACAGCCACTGCCACTAAGCTTTAGCATTCTCCCTCTACTCTTCACCAATTATTCCCTCTTTCCCCCCTTCCTCCCAAGCCTCACCCCCTTCCCTGATGAGATTCCTTTTGTTTTGTTCTCTTCTACTTTTCTCAAATTGTTCAATTGCCTTCCTCACAATCCCTTCCCCTCCTAGGAAGAATAGGCCCAAAGAATTCCATGAAAACATTAAAAAAATGGGTATAGAAGAAAACACTAAAAAAACTGGGAAAACTTGGAAGGACTAATCCATGAAATTCCAAGTGAAGAAAATATTTTTATAGATCTAAATAGGCATGTGGAGGAAAAGTGCAGGATATGTATGGTATGGTGCATGGAGGGTTTGGGTTCAAGGAGAGCAATGAAACAACAAATACAATTTTAGAATTTGCAATTGCTTATGATATGGCAATAGTATATACATATTTTAAAAAGAAGGATGGACATTTAATAATTAAATTTATGAAATATCATAAGTGCACTGTATGGAGTTGCACAATCAATGCAATTGGCAGAACAACATTTTATTTTGCACCAACTGAAGGTTGCCAAAAGAAGATGCTTTAGTGCATGTTTGATGCACATTACTAGATGATTAGTCACTTTCAAAGTCTAATGTTTTTTCAGTTTATTTTTCTTTGACAGGTTGTAGACCACGATAGGCAAAAGGGCTAACATACTGAAACATGGAAATGCAAAATTAACCATGCATATTATTTGAAATCAGGGGCAAGGCCATACCTTTGAGATAACATCACCCTTGCGAATCCGAAGTTCAAATGGATTAAGTTCATATTCTGGAACTTCTCGAGGGTTTGATACAGCCATTGGCGTCTTCGTGATTTTCTGCAAGTACATATTGGATAAGCATTCTAAATTTGTGAGATGACTTATCAAGGATGTTTCAGCATTATCCATCAAAATATTAGGAAAACATTGAAATGGTACCGGAACTTTGGCTCCCCTAGCTTTCAAAATGTTGTAAACTTCAACATTTCCATAAAATTTAGCATCAGCAGCTGCCTGCCATGAGAGACAATGCTTTGTCAAGTTAAATACAAAATAGCAGTATCAGAATTCATAATTTCTGTTTGATATGGTGGCATTAATTTAGTTTGACTTCCAAAAGACACCAACACAATGAATTTAAGAATAGATAAGAAAGGAAAATACAACACAATGCAGATAGGAAGCACTACTATCAATTAATATTTCAAGAGATTGTAGTAGTGACATATTTGAACTAACAATTAACAACCATCAACAATAATAAACTTCAAAACAAAAAAAAAAAAAAAACAGAAATTTCAAACAAGCAAACAAAATAATAGAAAGAGAACGATATTTTGCAGCAATCAATGGAAGTAGACTGAGAGCATGTTGCCAAAATCTTACAATTTATGATACGATTCATGATTTGAATCATGAATGCCAAGGTTTTGATTTGAATCATATGTCTAAATCCTTCTCAGGAAAAAACCTCATGAATTTTATTTGAATCCTACAATTTGATTCATGAATCTTGCAATTTATATTATTCTTCAATACACTGTGATTCAATGCCCTCACTAGAAAATTTATATTGCAATTTATATTCATGAATCTTGCAATTTATTTAGTTATGTCAAGGGAGACTTGTTTTAATGCCCTCACTAGAAAATGATTTATTTATGAAACTTAGGACCAAACTTTCGTTTATTTTTTATCATATGTAACTTAAAGACACTGCTTAGAAAACCGGACCAGATCGGCCAGTTGACCCAGTTGAACCATGACCTAGACCTCTAGCCGGTTCAGTCATACCCTGAAAACCATAATTCATGAAAAAATGGCCAAAACCAACAGGCCGGTCAGTTTAACCGAAAAACTGGTGAACTGGGCCCAGTTTTATAAAACCACCAGGTCACCAAATGAATAGAAATTTCAAAATGGTAATGGCAAGAAATGAACTTTGACCTCTTATTTATATGCATTGTCTTCTTACCATCAATCCAATCTCTTTATTTTTGTTCATTTATGCCTTTTTTAATGTATAAATTGCTTTAATACACATGTATTTTAAAGAAAATATGAGTTGAGAGGTTTGAATTATAGTCACTTGTTTTAAAAACTTAAGAACTAGCCATGTATCCACCACAATCAAGTGTAATAATATTTGTAATTATGTGACCCACAATATATATGTTACATCTTCACGATTCAGCCTCCGGTTTGACCACAGTCGAACCTCTAACCCATGAATGTCTCCTTTTCCAGTTCTATGCCCGGTACGGTTCTCTGAGACATTGGTTAAAGAGCCATTGTATGTGGATTATTTGACTCTAAGTCAATTTTGAGTATATCATCTTAGGATTCTATTGTACAAGTGGTAAACTCTGTTGCTTTTAGGCACATATATGGTAGATATGGATTAAAAACAGGGTAAACTCACTTTCCTATATATATTTAGCCTTTTAGTATATCTAATATTTAATTGTTGACAAGCTTATAAAAAAGTAATCTTATGATTTACTATACAATTCATGATTTGATTTGACTCAACTTTCTCTACGATTTACGATATATTTTGAGAACATCAATTGAGAGCAAGGAAACCAGTTCTGAATAACATTCAACTAGAGAAAACAATTTCGGAAAACCAAATTTTATTGTTGAAACCAAAAATAAGTTCAATATGAATAAAATTAATCATGCACATGATTGATCAAAACCAGAAACTAATAATGCACATAAACATTGTTAAGACCCTTTATAATCTCATAACCTTATAAAACATCAATATTAGGTGTCTCAATGATTCAGATACGGGAGAAAGGAAAGAAACTGTGGATAAGCAAATAGGGCTGCAAATGAATCGGATTTTATCCAATTAGATTCAAATCTGATCCATTTAAATCAAATTTGAATCACCAAATTACACACAAAATCCCAATTCAATCCATCATGTATGTTTGTGCATATATATATATATATACATATATATATATATATATATATATATATATGATCAACAAGGAAAATTTTATTAAATGGAAATTGAGATTAATACAACAAGATGGAAAAACCAACAACCCAAGAATATAAAAGCTTACAATGATGCCTAAATTAATTGCCGTCTCATGACCCCTTGTTTTGCTAGTGTATCAGTCATCCTATTTGCAGTTCTTCCCACCCACTTAAATTCAACCGTTTAAGTCCTTTGAGATACTCTTTTTGAAGATAAATAAAGAAGAAAATTTATTAAGTAAAGAGTAAGCAGGATACAAATGTAGGTGATGAGCAACCACCCTGAAGAAAGAAGAAAAAAGCTACAATCTTCCAACCCTCAAAGGAAAAACTTTCCACTTCCTTAAAAGCATGCCTAAAATTCCTGGATGACAGCTGCACAAGTGCATATTGCCCATGGAATGATCAAGTTTGAGTCCCTTCCACCTCTAACTGTTGGAAACCCAATTGCTTTGCTAATTGTAGGCCATAGTTGTCAAGGCGATGCCTAGGCGACAAGGCGCCCTTGGGGGCTTGCCTCGCCCAGTCGCCAAGCAGTTTTGTGCACTGGGCTATAAAATACTTTTATATTTTTTATTTTTTGACATTATAATTATAAAATAGACATTATTAAACTAGAATATTCATTTTATGTGTTTATATACTAATTTCTTTTTATTATTTTCTTATTTTGTTAGGGTTTAATCAACGCAAACAACTGTTGTATTGAACCCATGGTTCAAAGTATTGATATACCTCTGTGTATTGGCAGAGGTGTATCAGTACTTATAAAGATACACCCCCTATATTTTTTATTTCTTTGGTTTTCAATTTCATTTTTAAATATATATATATATTATTTAAAAAAAATGGGTCCCCGGAAACACCTGTAAACAGGTATCGGGACCCCAAAGATAGAATACAATACACCTAATACGGGGCGTATCGTATCGAAATTTTGATCCTTGATTGAACCCTCAAAATTTTCAAAACCTGAACAAATAAGCAAGGGAAGAACTTAAAATTTTGTCTAATCAACACATTTTCTTCTCCCACATCTTCTTCTTCTTCCACCTTTTCTTTTCTTTTCTTCTTTCCTATAATAAAAGTAGGGGTTCAGCCCCTATATTTTTTGAATTTTCTTTCCTTTGTTCTTTTTCTTCTCATAAAATGTTGATTTTCTAGACTTAAACATGAAATTTATACTTTTATTATGAAAATTATGAATAATTATTAAGGAAAAATGGTTATAGAACCTAGGGAACTACCCTAGGATATATGGTTTTACTCAAAAAAAAAAAATTCCATTGCCTAGGTGGGCGCCTCTAGGCGACAAGGTGCCCCCCTCCCTGTCACCTAGCCTTGCCTTGGCGCCTTGAAAACTATGTCATAGGCCTTGCAGCAATACCATCAATTTGGCTTTCAAAGAATTTCCTTTTCCAATAGGCCCTAATAGAAGAACCTAAATCATTACCTATCACCTAATGACTCTCCTAAGTAGAGGAAATTTATGAAGTATATATATATATATATATATATATATATATATATATATATATATTATATATATATATGTAATATAATATAGTCAGGGCAGGTTTGGGGTCTGGGCCCGGGCCCCACGGTGACAGGTCAAATGGCCATCTCTACTTCACCTAGATGGTTAAAGTCCTTTAGATACCGTACCTTTTGGATAAATAGAACGATAGAAATTGCCTAGATTTGATGACTTAGGAAGAATGTGAGAACAAAATGAGTATTCCCTGGTGTTGGGATGCACATGTAAGTAGGTGCATGGAATGAGGAGTGAAGTAGAATGGATTATATACAAAGAGTGGCTCATAAGCCAATAGTTTAGGCTTTTGGGTTGTAAGTGGTGTTCATCTCTTGTTTACAACTCTTACGCACAGGTACGTGAATGAGCCCCCGGTTTTGGCGACTCCTCATGGTCCGTGACCCTCCTCGAGGCACAAGACCTGGAATAACTCCAAAATTGTCCACCTACCAAGGAAAAACTTACATTTTGCAAAATTAGCAGTTGGTTTTAGAACTAAAGTCGCTCAAGTATAATTCAGCACAGAAATAATAGAACAAGAATGCAGGACTAGAAAGAGAGCAAGAAGAGAAACTGTACCGTACTCCCCCACCGATCACGGGCATCTATATTGGCCTTCCGGCTGAGCAGAAGTTTCACAACTTCAGCATTTCCCTCACAAGCAGCAATATGCAAAGCAGTTCGACCATCCAAATCAATGCTATTTACATCAATACCCTCATTCAGTAAATCCTCTACTCCCTTCACATCCCCCCTGCAGGCCATGAACAGCAGCTGCATAGTGGAATCGAGATTATCCGGCACGGTGAGTTCCTCCACGGAGGGGCTCCGACGATTCGGATCGAGCGAAGACTGTCTCCCAAAACTGAAGCGGAAAGTATTCCGTGTGGGGTCTAACGAAGCCTGACGAGTGAAGCTGAACTTCCCACTTTTCCTCAACGAACTCATCGAGAACTGCCGGGAGATTCCCCGCTTTAACTTAGCAGCGATATCCATTTCCACGAGTTGAGTACTCAAAACAAGTCCTGATTTCCGAATTACTCAACAACCAGCTGTCATAGTCGCATAAAAACCTTCAGCAGAAAAAATGTAGACCAAAACAACAACCTATTTCTGAATCAAAATCGGCCGTAGAAACCAGAAACTTCTGAAACGCCTTCCAAGAGACCCTTCACGTGAATCGAAATTAGGAACTTGGAGGAAAGATGGAGAGCTCGACCGAGAGCTCCAGAACCAGAAATGGAGAGACAAATTCAAGATCAGAAATGGAAATCGCTATAGAACATACAACCCAAGAGGCCTAGATCCGCCTAAGACGTTAGAGGATCGTATAAATGCAGCTTATGAAGAGGAATCGTAGCTTTGAAAAAGGGGAAGAAGAAGAAGAAGAAGAAGCAGCATGGAATATGGATGGTATGGTCGCCAAACGGAAATCTCTGAAAAACGTCGTCTTTGCTTTAATTATTGCTGTTCATTAATTCATCAAAATCCGTCTTTGCTTTAATTATTATTGCTGTTAGTTAATTAAAGTATTAGTTCTACGTCCATTTATGGTGCAAGGAGACGATAAACGATAATGTGGGGTATGGTCTCTTTCTCTGACACACTCAACTGCCACATGTGTATAGGTGCGCAGTACGCATCCCGTTGACGACGAGTCGACGGCTTCACAAACTTCTCAATCGAATTTCCGATTCTTAATTTGTGTTCAATAGTAACTTGACACGTCGTAATCTTTCAATCAAAATTGCCCGTATCTTTCAAAGTGTCAACAGAACGATAACTTGCCACGTGTTAAGAGTTTAGACGAGAACAGGATCCATTAATCGTGTTCAATCAACGATGAATATTATACCTGAAAAGGATAGCTTTTGGGTCTTTATTATCAATAAAATAAAATTTTTAATATAATTTTTAAAATAAAATAACTTTTTAAAAAATACTGTTCATCTGACTGTTTTCCATTCTTTTGTTTCGTGGGGACCACCATCTCTGATGTGAGAAAGGCCTTCTCTTCCCCTTTTTTATCAAATATATGTTATTTAACAAGGGCCAGACCTAGAGTTTTTGCGTAAAACTCTAATGAATTCGGATGACACGCCATCGATGTAGTACGGAAACTTGCTGGCACATTAATTCATTGTAAAATATAATGACCTCTTTGGAGTTTTTTGAAAATCATAAAAATCTCTTTTATGTTTTTACTTTTAAAAAATATACAGTTACGGAGTTGACTCCCTCCCATCATATTGATTTAATATTTTATACTTTTGAAATACCTATTTTATCCTTTTTTTTTGTATCCATTCATATTTAATTTACTAAAATATCCAAATTCCTCGACACCTGAGAGCAGACGTGGAGAATAAAATACAGTGTTCAAAAGGAAAGTAATTAATCACTGGCAATTTCTAACCTATTCGGTGGGTATCCATCGCTGATAAGACGGGTTTTATGATTCTATATATACGGGTATAGATAGGGTACAATAATAGGGTATCCAACCCGCCCCTACCCTTAAATGTAGGAAGAATAGGTTAGGGAGGGTTTTTCATTTTTATGTACAGTTATGATTTAGATTCTCAAAATCAAACCCAATCGTAGATGGATAGGTTCTAAAATGCCATCCCTACATATAATTCAAACTCAATAATTGGGATGCTACATAGCGCATGCTTAACCCTCTACAGTGAAATTTTCTACAACACAATCAAGGATAATGCCTTTGACAAAAAATTTGCTCCAAGAAATGCCCGTTGCAATGCAGGATAAGAGAGATACCAAGGTTGAAAAGTAACAATCTATATAGCTGAACAACAATCCTTTGATTCCTCGTTGTGGTGGTTCTTGAAACCTCATCACCTAAGGGCTTTTTCCGCTTGTCCTCCATCCCTCCATCATTACAGTGTTCAAATGGGTACTCAAGCCAAATAGGAATTCGGTTGGTTGGATATTGTTGCTGCTTAAGATGGGCCGAGGGCAATAAGGTGATTTCGCTTCCAAGCCGAGGGTTGGTTGAAGAATCCAAGGCATGTTGTGGCCGAGGGTCAGTAAGCTAGACCGGCAAAGAGAGAGAGGGAGAACGTCAGAGGCCTCAGGTGAGTATTCGAGGCAGAGACTCCGGCAGCGACATAAGGTAGACGAGGCCTGAGGTTAGAATGCTCAGCTGAGGCCACGAAGGGAGCAAGGAAACTCTTAGTGATCTTAAGTCCAGATGATTACCTTAAGGGGGTTCCTTCTATTATACTTGAAGTTGCCTACGGGTAGGTGGGTGTGGATGGCGAGGATATAGTATGACCTTCAGGAGTGCACCCATCCGAGGCCACCACATGCGGTCGCGCTATTGGCCCCACGTCGTGCATCGGCCTCTACTTTGTTAGCGTGCTCATTTGGTCCGCCCTACATGCCACTGTCTGCCATGCATGTGCGTGCCATTAGTCTGGGACATAGGCACCTACCATGGTTTTTAAAACTGACCCTGTGATCAAACTGGTCAAAATCATTCAAACGGTTAACCATTCGATTCAGTGGTTCGCTAACCAAAATCAACGGTTTTGGAAAGAAATCCGATTTTTGAAAAAAATGAAATCAATAAAATGACCAGTTCCCGATCTGACCATCTGGTCCAGTCCGATTTTAAAAACCATGGCGCCTACATCAGATATCTACTATTCCATCCAATGAAATACAGTAAAATCCCATGGTAATCTGTCTACGGTGACTTTTAATCAAACATATAGCATACATCCAATATATACGCAAGTACGTAACAACATTCTCTTGGACGGTCTTTTCGTCTATTTGGTGAATATTCTATAATAGAGATAATTTTTTATGGTAAAAATTTATAGGTCATACGTCTCTCTAATCCTAGGGTAGGTGAGAAAGGATAATTGATGATCATAATTAGAAGGGGTTCTTGCCCATTGGTGCAACTTTTAGCCTTTAATATCAATAAAAATAAATTTTGTAATATAATTTTTAGAATAAACTAATTTTTTGAAGAAAATGATAAATGAGGACAAAAATATTGTTTACCTCCTTACCTTTCTTTTTCTTCTTCTTCTCCTTCTTCTTCTTCTCTGCATCTGAATTCTTCCAAACTTAAAGCAGAGCATAGTTTCCCTCTCCTCTTACTATAACCTATTCGCTCTATTTGACTCAGCTTGCCGTAGAAGATAAGCCATCTTACCCTCTTACTCGGCGCCTCATTGCAAACCCAACCTTCGAATCCTAAGCTGAAACTGTGCTACGGCTGCTAAAAAGCTCACAGTCTGAACAGGGCTTAGTATCCGAATCACTTTGGTTGCAATGTTTGCTTGTAGCATGTCTGCACTCCCCAGCAAAATCTAATACTCAGTTATCATGCTTTCAAGCACGGAATTGACATTCCCCTCCTCCCCATTCACCGTCCTACAGGGGTGGCACCACCATGCTCTACTGTAGCCTCGCCAGTTCCTCCTCCACTTGCCGCTCCTCCACACTTGTCTTAGCCGTCAGCGTTTCCGTTCTCTACACTTGGTCTTGCGATAGGTCCCCAACGGAATTGGCAAAGAGCCGGAACACCAGTCCGGGTCTGAATCTGCCAATCTAGAACAAGGCCTGCTCTAAGGAGCTGAACCAAGGGGGCGACAACACAAGGAACACGTCCCCGTGAGCCACTCTGGATTTCTCTTCCAAGTACTGTTGGTAGTGTGCCATGATAAATCTCTAAGGTCCTGCTCGTGTGAATCATTCGGAAGAGGAAGGAGGTGAATAAAATTTTTGCCGTTATTTGATATTTTTTCAAAAAATATAATTTATTCTAAAAATTATATTAAATAAATTATTTTTATTGATATTAAGGGCCAAAAGTTGCCCTTATTGGCAAGAACCAGTAACTAAAACAACCCCTCTTTGATGAAATAGGAGCGTATAAAGAAACAAACATCACAAATTTGCAAAAAAGTTTATACATGAATACGATGCCTGTAAACGCTCCCAACGTTTGAAGAGCTCAAATGTCTCAAATGGCAATTGGTAACTGTAGCCAGACGTTGGGAGTCTCCCGACGATGACAAGGAGATATTCCCAATGTACAACTGAAAAAGGCTTGTTGGGATAATATTGAGAGCGTATTATTGATAGTACGGGGTCATTCATTCTTTAATCTCGAAGTCAAAGGAATGAAAAAAAAAAGGCCTGAATTCTTTCTTTATACAAAATCATTTTCGCTTTGTTAAAAGTGCTTTCACCTTTAGCCTTTTACTTACATGGGGCATAACAAATTGGGATCTACTACTCATATCGGCCCCACAGCCATATCCCTCTTTATATCGGTAACATCTCCTATGAATAATAATATATAAGTACTGGAAATGGGTCATAACAAATAAGTACTAAAAATATTCTCAATGTATAATTAGAGTTGTTGTGAGGTCAATGTGAAGAGCAGATCTCGGCTTGGGCATAACCCATTTCATGGTTTCTCACCCCAATGAGGTAAATTAACAAATAACGACAATTCAGTCAATGAAGCGGTGATAATGGGTCAGAATGCTACAAAACCAGTTAATCCACATTGACTAGCTAGCATTGGGATAAAACCGTGAATTATGACCCTCAAATGTATTGATCTGATCTAGGGGTAAGCATGGGTCAGTTTTATTTCATGGAAAAACCTGGAACTTACCTTATAGAGGTGAGTTCCAGATTTTTGGAACTGGAACCTACATTGTTAAGGTTGATTTCACGGTCAATTCTAGCTTTGTTGGTTCTAGGTTCTACTCGTAGAATATGTTCTTTCTTTACTCTCCACCTTTCAAAAAATATAAAACATGTTCTTTAAAAACTTGATTTTCAATAAATATAACATATGGTTTAAAACTTATATTATTTTGTTGATTAAATTGAGTAATTTAATATGTAGATTATCATAATATATTAATATATGGTTTAAAACTTATCAATTATCATTATAATTTAAATTTTGTAAATATTCACATTGCTTAATATCAACAATCAAATACGAAAATGAAAACAAATGATCAAATCACTCAAGTAACTCAATGGTCAAGTGAGCCCATGGCCTTTGTAACCATTAATGCTTGGGATCAAATCTTCACACCCTAAATTTATTTAATGTGATGTATAAAGCCCCAATTTGGGAAGGCTTATTTTTAAGCATTTATTCAAATAAGCACTTATTTTAGGTCAAGATGACACCAATAAGCACTTATGTGTTGGGGAAAAAACTTTGAGTAATTGCTTATTCTAGAAAATAAACCCATTCTGAAGAAGCCAAAATTTTTGGCTTGTTTTTAAGCACTTCTTCAATAAGTGTTTATTGTGCTTTTGGCCTGCCACAAATTTTTCAAAATACCTATACTACCCTCAATTGAAAGAAGCACTTTTATTAAGGGTGCATTCGAGCTGAGACAAGCTGAATACCTAGTTATTCGAGCTTGACTCGCTGAAACACATTGAGGCTTGCACAGGAGCTTGATTTGGGCTAAGACTTGAGCTTAAATTCGACAACTGAAAAACTCATAAGTTTGAGCACAATTGTGAGCCAAATTTGCTATAAAAATAAAATTTGTAGATATAAAAATAAAAATATTAATATATGTAATATTTTTATTATTTATTAATATATTTGTATATACACTTTCTTTTTTATATATTATTTTTTATTTATATAATATATATACTGATGTTGGGTGACCCAACCCAGCCCGTTCGAGGCTAGGAGGCCCAACCCACGAGCGCCCGATCTAGGAATGAGATCCGCTAAAATAGAAGTTACTCTGCTCCCCTCGTACAAAGCCAACCATGGAGCGTCCATGCATCCTCACAGAGCTCTCTGACTGCCCTCATACGACACCCATCCCAGGCATTCATCTTCACCTACCTCTAGGCGGCTCAAGTATAAATAAGGGTGCCCCCTCCAAATAAGGGGGATTGAATACAATCTGCATCTGGACTTGGAACTGGTCTCAAAAACTATATTCTAACTCCCCTCTTTGTACCCCGTACTAACTTGATCATTGGAAACTCTGCCTCGGGCTCTCACCCGGGGCCTCTGACGTATTTTGCCTTGCAGTACCTCGGCCACTTTCCTTCAGCTTTTACAGTATTCGGAGCCCTCCCTACCTTGGCTTGCATACCTCGGCCTCGGCAACAAGCTCCTTGAACCCTAGAAGCATTCGGCCAACTTTCGAAGTCTAGGGGCAAAATTACTTTGTTGTCCTCGGCCATCCCGAGCATCAACAATTGGCGCCATCTGTGGGAACCATCGCTAGGGCATTACCTAGAAGAACTTTAACAAGCTAACAAGTCCTCAAGCTCCAACAAACATGGTACGAAGAACAAGAAATACACAAAATCTTGTCACCAACAAACAATTACAAGTCATGCTCAATCACTTGTAATACTTGACACAGCGAGTCGAGCAAAACTACCCCCAAGTAGGAGGCCGCCCTCAGTGTGGCCGCCAGGCCGGGGAGTCAACATAGAAGGGCCGGCATGGGTCCACCAGCCAATCGGTCCCTAGCCTTGGCCACGTGCAGTGGGCCAAGCCCTCAGAGTCTGGTAGCACCCGACCCGCTCTCTCGAACCACCAAACCTCCCAACCGAAGGGAGGACAACTCCAAACCTCCTAGCCGAATAAAGGAGGAGCCGAAATGATCGTAGAATAGCCGTCAGCCCTCCGGGCAACATCACCGACGCTGAAGGGCCAATCTGAGTGACGAAGGCGGATGCCACGATCGCCTCAGCGCCCATTCCAAGGCTGAGGGCCGGTGTCGAGCCTCTTTCCCTCACGTCTCGGACCTCCGGGACGTCCTAAATGACTGTTGTACTAAGCTCGAAGCACGCGGTCTCAACTCCAAGAACTCTGGAGTTCGTAACAAGCACCACCGCATTCGTGAAGACCGGGATGGCGTGCAGGCCATGCCCGACCCCATGTTCACTGAACTCCAAGCCGAGCTCAAAGCTGTCAAAGCTGAGATCCGACAGGTTAAGGAAGGCCGAACTGACACCTCGGCTGGACAAAGCAACTACTTAGGGAGATTGGATTTCTTCTCCTCTGATATCGTTGTCGAGCCTCTGCCTCCGAACTTCAAGGCTCCCGCCTTGGAGATGTATGATGGGAATACAGACCCAGACAACCACCTGGAGAGCTTCAGGGCACTCATGATCCTATATGGATACTCCAATGCCTTAGCATCCCAGACTTTCCAGGCGACCTTCAAGGGAGCCGCTCGGTAGTGGTTTTCTAGCTTCCCTCCTCGATCCATCACCTCATGGGAGAAATTTTCTAGCATGTTCCTTGCCCGCTTCATCAGTAGTCGACGCCCCTAGAAAAGGATTGTCTCGCTGATGACTGTCAAGAAGAAGCGAGGAGAGAGTTTGCGGTCATACATCAACCACTTCAAAAAAGAAGAACTTGAGGTCCCCTCATATGCTCAATTGCCAAAAGCCAGCCAAAGACGAAGTTGGAGTTCCTAGAAAGGGCTTAGAAATATATTGTCGTCGAAGAGGCTTCGACTACAGATGCCCAAGAGAGAGGCACAGAGCACCGGCACGGAGCCTCCGAGAAGAAGAGGAAGAACAGGGGATCAAGATTGCAACAACAACAACAGGAAACCACTGACTTTGGCCCTGGCTTACAACTAGTACACACCACTCAATTCCACCCACACACAGATTTTGATGCAGATCGGACAGGAGAAATTTATGAAGTGGCCTAAAAAGTGGAAGAAGAACCCTTGTAGGGGGAACCCTAAAAGATACTACAAGTTCCATCAAAGTATTCGCCATGACACCGATGACTATTATGATCTCAAAAATGAGATAAAGTCCCTCATTCGTCGGGGCCACCTCAAGTAGTACGTCGGAGGTGAGGCCGATGCCGAATCCTCTCAGCGGCAACAGTAGCACCAACAAGTAGAAGGCATCATCGATGTCATAGTGGGAGGCACGACCTCGACTCGCAAAAGCCTACGCCAGGAAACTGAACATCTAGGGGTCAACCCCCAAGAAGCAGAAGCAAGAACACCATTCCTTCACGGACGAGGACCTAAAGGGGGTAGCAGTCCCCCATGATGACGCATTGGTGGTCTCGATCATCATTGCAAACTTTGTAGTCAAAAGGATGCTTGTTGATAGTGGCTCCTCGGTCGACATCCTTTTCTATGAAGCATTTGAGAAAATGAAGATAGCTCAGGAGCGCCTCCAATTAGTAGATTTCCCATTAGTCTGCTTCTCCGGCAGCATCATCAAACTAGAGGGAAAGATCTCCCTACCATTCACAGTAGGGGTGGAGCCCCAACAGGTGACAAGGGTGACAGAGTTCCTGAATGTGAAGATCGGCTCACCCTACAATGCCATCATGGGGAAACCAACTCTTCACGCACTCCGGGCAACCATCTCCTCCTACCACCTTGCCTTGAAGTTCCCCACCGAGCACGGCATCGAAGTTGTTCGTGGGGACCAGCACGTTGCCCGTCAGTGCTATTTGGCAACACTAAAGGGACAGAATAAAGAAGCTCTACTACTAGAAGGGATCGACCTCAGGGAGGAGCCTGCAAGCCGAGGCCAGCTGGCCGAGGACCTCATCTCGGTCTCCCTAGACAAGGATGAGCCTGACAAAACAGTCCACGTCGGGTCCAACTTTCCCCCCAAGAGCCTATCCGAACTGGTAAGTTTCTTCAGACTTAATGTCGACGTCTTTGCTTGGTCCGCCACTAACATGCCCGGAATTGACTCCCCGATTATTACACACAGGCTGAGTGTGGACCCAAACTCTATGCCAGTTTGGCAGAAGAAGTGGAACTTTGCATCGGAGCATTGGAAGGCCATAGAGGAAGAAGTTGAAAAGTTCCTCAAAGCCGGCTTCATTCGAGAGGTTCACTACCCTAACTGTTTATCAAATATGGTTATGGTAAAGAAAGGTAATGGAAAATGATGAATCTGTATTGATTTCATAGACCTTAACCGAGCCTACCCCAAGGACAGATACAATCAGGTAATGGAAAATATTGGATTTGTATTGATTTCATGGATGCCTACTCTGGATACAATTAGATAAAGATGCAACCAGATGATGAAGAGAAGACCTCGTTCATCACCGAACATGGCACATATTGCTACCGTGTGATGCCTTTTGGCCTCAAGAATGTTGGGGCCACCTACCAATACCTTGTCAACAAGGTGTTCAAAGAACAGATGGAGAGGAACATCGAAACCTATGTGGATGACTTGGTAGTGAAGAGCCTGAAATCCGATACCCACGTTTCGGATCTAGCCAAGACCTTTGACACCTTGTGGAAGTATAACATGAAACTCAACCCCAGCAAGTGTGCCTTCGACGTCACATCAAGCAAGTTCTTAGGTTTCATCATCACTTAGAGAGGCATTGACGCTAATCCTGAGAAGATACAGGCCATACTAGACATGGCACCCCCGTAGACAGTGAAGGTGACCTAAAAACTCACCGGCTAAATAGAAGCCCTCAATTGCTTCATGTCAAAGTCAACCGACCATTGCCTACCCTTCTTCCGTGCAATCAAGAAACTGAAAGAGATTCAATGAACGGAGCAGTGCCAACGTGCCTTTGACGAGCTCAAGGCGTACCTCCCCATACCTGTACCTCTCGGTCAGGGAAAGAGCAGTTAGTTCAGTCCTCATCAAGGAAGATGGCATGCAAAAGCTAGTGTACTATGCCGGCAAGGTCCTTTGAAATGCCGAGACCAGGTACCCCCATATAGAAAAGTTAGCTTTTGCCCTCATGATTTCGGCAAGAAAATTCCAGCCATATTTCCAGGGCCACACTATAGTGGTCCTGATGAACCAGCCCCTCAAGGTTGTTCTGGCCAAGCCCAAGACCTCGGGGCGCCTAATGAAGTGGGCCATCGAGCTGTCTGAGTTTCACAAGCCCTGGCAGATTTCATAGTAGAATGCACCTTTAGTCGAGCCTTTTGCCAGCCCCCCAAAAAATGTTGAGGGGGATAATATAGATGACAAGGCTCAACCTCGATGGAAGCACTTTTTCGACAGTTCCTCCAATGCTAAAGGAAGAGGAGTGGGCCTCATCCTCCTCACCCTAGATGATGTTGTCCTGGAGTACGCGATAAGGTTTGACTTCCTAGCATCAAATAACGAAGCTGAGTACGAGGCCCTCATCGCTCGTCTGCAGCTTGCTAGGGACCTCAGCTCCTCATACGTCGAAGCCTTCAGTGACTCTCAGCTGGTGGTGAATCAAGTGAATGGTGAGTACAAGGCTAGGGAACAAAGTATGTTCAGCTACCTCACCAAAGTCCAAGATCTAGCCCACCACTTCCAATGCTTCTCCCTGCAATTGGTCTCACGAGCCGAAAACAAATGAGCCAATGCTCTCTCCAAGTTGGCAAGTACCTCGAGTGAATCCCTCGGCCGGACCATGCATGTCGACAGGGAGCCCACTATACCCTGCTTGAGGGAAAGCTGTACCGAAGATCCTTCACCTTGCCTTACCTATGATGCCTTCGTCCGGAGGAGGGTAACTATGTGCGACAAGAAATTCACGAAGGCATCTGGTGTAACCACCTCGGTGGGAGAGCCCTAACCCAAAAATCCCTAAACCATGGCTACTTCTAACCTACACTCTCCACAAGGATGTAGCTAGATTGGTGCAAAAGTGTGATCCATGCCAAAGGCACGCCAGCTTATGTCACAGGCCAACCACCACTCTCTCGACCCTCAACAGGCCATGGCCCTTTGCCAAATGGGGCATGGACCTCCTTGGCCCCCTTTCCTTTGGCCACAGGGGGTAGGAAGTACCTCATTGCAGTAGACTATTTCACCAAGTTGGTGGAAGTTGAGCCCTTGGCCGCCATCACAGCGCGAGCCATCCAAAATTTCTTTTGGAAAAACATCATCTGCTGCTTTGGCCTACCCTGCATGCTGGTCACTGACAATAGGAAAAAATTTGATGACGCAAAGTTTCGAGACTGGTAAGCCTCCCTTGGCATCAGGCAACAGTATACCTCGGTAGGCTATCCTCAAACTAATGACCTAACCGAGGTCATTAACAGGACAATACTGGATGGACTGAAGACCAGATTGGACTGAGCAAAAGGCTTATGGGTTGATGAACTGAACAGTGTACTCTGGCCTTACTGAATTGCACCTCGGACAGCCACGGGAGAAACCCCCTTCGGCTTAACCTACGATACCGAAGCAGTAATTCCAGCAAATATTGGCCAGCCGACCCTTCGTATTGAAGTGTATAATGAATCCGAGAATGATGAAGCCCTCAGAGCAAACTTAGATCTATTGGAAGAAGCTCAAGAACAAGCACAGATAAGGGTAGCCACTTACCAGCAATGAGTGGCCTGCTACTACAACACCAGGGTAAAAGAAAGGCACTATCAAGAGGGAGACCTTGTCCTCAAAAAAGTCACGGTCCCCGAACCCGGAGTAGGGAAGTTGGGCCCCAACTGGGAAAGCCCCTATAGAATCAAGCAAGACATCGGCCCCGGTACTTTTCACCTGGAACACCTAGATGGAAGACTTGTACCTCGGACACGAAACTCGGAGAATCTTCGGATGTAATATAAATGATTGTAATATCTTTTTGAAACTATTGGATGAATGAAGCAAAGTTCCTCTTTGGCTTAATGCTTAGTGCGTATACCTACTAAGTTCCTCCTCGACCACGCGATTGGTAGGGGCGCACGATTCCTTTGAGGACTGTACCACCTCGCTAGACCGATGCCAAGACTTAGCGAATAAGTAGCGAAGACCCTAACTATGACTTAATGCATCGGAATACACCAGCACGACCGAGGGCCCCACCTCAGCGATGGCTAGCTTCCTAAAACTTTCACCCTTAGCGCTACTAGCAATGGAAGCCTCCTTGGTGCGTTGCACTCGTCCTCGTCGAAACAAGTACATGGGGATATGGGATCCAGTCAAGCTTCGGCTCTGCCTATGCCCCATAGAGCCAGATGAGCCTTAGCTCTGTCTTGGACACCCCCCAATAGGGTAGGCCATCTCGGCCTCGCTGAAGCTAATGCACAGGGATATGGGAGCTACATAAGCCTCGGCTCTGCCTAGGCTCCATAGAGCTAGACGAGCCTTATCTCTGTCTCAGGAACCCCTCAATACGAAAGGCCAATTCGGCTTTGCCGAAACCAATACTTAGAAGATTGAGAGACAGACGAGCCTCAGCTCAGCCTCGGCCCCACTCTCATGTCGATAGGTCATCTTGTCACTTACTCGAAGGGAGGAGAGCTAGGCAAGCCTCATGCTCTGCCTCAGCCTCCCCCAATCACAGGCCTCTTCGGCCTTGCCTAAGTAAACACTTAAAAGGGTGTCAGTCCAGGCAAGCCCCGACCTAACTGTAGAGGTTTTGCTTCGTCCACCCCTTCGCCATGCTTCTGACGCACAAAGTAAATTGAAGAGAACTATGCTTGTCACACGCTGTATTTTTTTTTCTTTTGGAGGGGCAAGGACCCTTTGACAACTAAAGCGTAAATGCAAAAACGATGCAAAAAAATACAAGGAAAAACAACACACCAAAGCACAAGAGCAACAATTGAAGCAAAAAAAAAAAATGCCGTTGATTTTCATTATGCACAAAAATTTCTTTGGCTTTACAAATTTTTTTACGACCCCTCATGCCGAATATATGTACATTGTCAAAAAGAAAAAGAGAAAAAGCCTAGCCTAAGCCTCGCCACTAGCAGGAGGAGGAAGTGCAGAATCAACAGCTTCTTCTGAAGAGTTGGGGATCGCCTTCAAAGATTCGGCATCAAAATCTGGAAGCACCTCCGCAAGTGCCTTCTTGGTGTCCTCAATCCCGTCCAAAGAAGCCCCAGAAGTGAGATCGGCCAACTCATCCGCTCATTTCCCTACCTCATGGGCCCCCTTTTCAGCCTCAGCAGCCTTCTTAGCTGCCTCCTCGACCCTTTTTTCTACCTTGGCCTCCCGCTTGTTCACCTTGACGATGTCTACCTCAGCTTACTGGAGATGTTGTTCAGCCTCAGAAATGAGTCTCTCTGCAAGAGCCCTCTCGATCAACTCTTGGGAAAGGAGATCCTATGTCTTCTTCAACTTCTCCTCGACCTCCATGTGAAGCTTTTGTTTGTCACCGAAGTATCGCAAGAACTCGCAGCGCTTCTCCACGGCAGTGGTGGCGGCTTGCTGAAGCTTGTCTTTATTAGCCTCCAGCTTGTCCATGTTGGATAGGGTCAATTTCAGCCAATCCCATAGCCCAACAAAGTGAAGATAGACCTGCAATGAAAAAACAATTAGCACCCAATAGATAAACGAAGAAAAGAAGGAAAGGAAAGGGGAACAAGTTGTTACCTCGGCCAGGCTTTGCCACCCCTCCTCGTACAACCTGTTCAGGGTCATCCCCAACATCTGAAAGCAGTCTCATGCCATGAGAGCCCCACTTACCAACGTCGGGCCAACTCCCGCATTGCTGATAGAGTCCCCATCGCAGGTTTCCTACTCAGGACGGAAGACTTGGTCAGACTGGTGGGCGAGCTCCTCCAACAGCATGGGAGCAGAAAATGGTCCCATTCGCTCCTTATGGGGCCCCCTCGGGGCGTCACCGATAGAACCCCCAGTGCGGGCTACCTTCTGCTATGGTTGATCCCCTATGGCCCCCTCGGCCGGTCTCTTTCTTCTGCCTTGACCCCATCTACAGATCCTCTCGGCTCCTCAGCCAGATGCTGTAGCGCTTGCTCCTCATGCCCCGGATGGCCCTCCTTGATGGGCCCCTTCCCCTTCGCGGGGATCTGTGGAGTGGCCCCCATCGGGGGAGCTATTAAAGAAGTCCCTTTAGTAGGGACCTATGCTCTCATCCCCTTGGCAGGGACTTGGCAGGAAGACCCCCCCTTCGTAGGGGCCGATGCCTTCTCCTTCTGGGTTGGCGCGCTCTCGGTGGGCCTCTAAGGCATCTGTCCGCCAGCCTTTGCCCTCTCCTTCTGTATCACGTGGGCATGGTCTAGTATGGCCTTTCGAGCATCCATCGGCACTTCTACAAGCAAAACAACAGTTAGTACCATTACACAAAGACAAAGGTGAGGAAAACGTGGAAAGAAGTTGTGTGGCCTATCCTAATGAGGGGGATAAGGCTGAGTCCTACGAAAACCAATGGGATTTCCTCCTCTACCAAGGGTTGGGCTCAAACTCTCCCTACATAGATCAGCCACGCAGGATCATCACTTTCCTCACTCGTAAGCAAGGGACACTTTTCTCCGCAGATAAGTTGGCCTCTCCCCACCCCGGCTTGATGGACCAACCCTCGAGACAAGACAAAATGAAATATTTACTCTTTCAGTTGTGCACGGAAGAGGGGTTATCTACAGGCTTGGACTTGCAGGGATGGAAGTAGAAGACACCAGATTCGGAAGAGTGCTTCCTCAGCACGAAGATCGTTTGGAAGAGCTTCGGCGTCAACTCCACCCCGTGGAGCCGAGCCGTCACCCGCATTGCCACAATGGTTCCTATCGCATTGGGCGCCAGTTGGCTAAGGGTAATCCCATACACCATTAGCAGGTCAGAGATCAATGGATGAAGGGGGAACCAAAGACCGAAAGGGAGGAGGTGCTGATAAATGCAGATCTCCTCCTCCCGGGGAGTCCACAACCGATCACCTGCCTCGAGTAACCTTACCCCATAGAACGAAGGGATGAAGTATTGCCTCGTCAGGGCCTTGACCTAATCCCACTCCAGTGAACCTTTGAACTCTAGGTGAGAAGGATCAGCCTCGGCCACTAGCCCGACAGTACTCTCAACCCTCATTTAGGGGACAAGGTCGGGGTCTTGCTCCCTCTCGGCCTCCCTTGACGTTAAAGATGCGGCGCTCTCACATGGAGGGTCATTGCCTTGGTGGATGCCTTTGGCTCCCCTAGAGGTTACCTTCTCTCGGAGCACCTCCACCTCGCACCGAAGGGGAACAAAAACTATAGGGATTAAAGGAAAAGGGGAGAAGGGGTTCGAATGGAGCTCCCCTTCGATGCATTCAGAAGTTCATAGCACTCAGGTCCAAAATCTGAGAAAGACATCATTGGAGATTACCTAAAAAGGGGAAGTGAAAGGAAAAGAAGTGAAGGCAAAGTGTTGAAGACTGGAGAATCTGGATGCTGAGTTCACTCGAAGGTGAAAGCACTTGGAGGCAAAATGACAAGAAGTCTGCTATCGAAGCACCTATTTAAAGAGAAACGAATGGCCCAGATTTCTCGAGATCCAATGGCTGAGAAGCCATCGCCTCCACAGCCCAATCATGGCGCGCCACGTAACGCCCACCCTTGGAAGGCGAAATGATGCTCTAGCGACGACAAAGATCGTCCCTGATCCAATGGACACACAACGCCTCCACACCTGTGATCTAGCCGCGCCACATCCCCGGATGCCCATCCTTAGAAGGCGAAACAAGGCCCGCCCTTGGAAGGCGAAATGATGCTCCGGGTGAACCGACGTGTCCGCTCACTATGAACCATTGGCTTATGTGACCTGGCCCCGCGATTGTGTCCATCGGTCTGACCGAAAATCCGTTCCGCGCACGGACCCTTGGGCCTCACAATCCCTCGGCTTAAACAACCTTTGGCTTCACAGACCCTCGACTTCACAAGTCCTCGGCCTAAGTGGCGGCACCAGAGCGTCCGCATTGAGTGTGCCCCCACGGGTCACTTGTCCAAAGCAGTAGTGTTGTAGACCACTCGCAGCCTTGACCCAACTTATGAAGATGAACTAGGCAAAGATGCAAAAGAGGACGCCACTACAGGGTACACATCAGCTATCGGGCCCACTGGCGCTCACCATTTCTACTCCCATCAGCTGAAGCCGAATTTTTCTCCTTGGCCTTGGGAGTGGGGGGAAAGTGATGTGGGGTGACCCAACCCAGCCCATTCGAGGCTGTGAGGCCCAACCCACGAGCACCAGATCTTGGAATGAGATCCTTTATAGTAGAAGTTACTTTGCTCCCCTCATACGGAGCCAATCGCGGAGCGTCCATGCGTCCCTGTAGAGCTCTCTGACTGCCCTCATACAGCACCCATCCCAGGCGTTCATCTCCACATACCTCAGGGCAGCTCAATTATAAATAGGGGTGCCCCTTCCAGGTAAGGGGGATTGAATACAACCTGCATCTGGACTTGGAACTTATCTCAAAAGCTATATTCTAACTCCCCTCTTCGTACCCCGTACTAACTTGACCGTCAAAGATTCTGCCTCGGGTTCTCACCCAGGGCCTCTGATGTATTCTACCTTGTAGTACCTCGACCACCTACCTTCGGCTTCTACAGTATTCGAAGCCCTCCCCACCTCGGCCTCGACAACAAGCTCCTTGAACCCTTGAAACCTTGGGCCAGCCTTCGCAGTCTAAGGGAGAAATTACTTTGTTGTCCTCGGCCATCCCGAGCATCGACATATATATATACAGATTAACAAACAAGCCTATATATTAGGCTCGAGCTTGGAACGAAGCTTAGTTTAGACCAAGTCAAATCAAACTTTTCATGATCTAAGCTTGAACACCTTGTGAAAAGCTAGATTCATTCCCACCCTTACTTTTGCCAAACACTCATAAGCATTTATTTTTCCAACAAGGACTCCAAAATAGGGTCTAAATCTTTCCTAAGTTATTTTCTAGTAAATGAGTTCTCTACTTGAGAAGATTGTATTGTTTCTCCCTAGCAAAGTACCTTTGTTCTTGACAAACAAATTACATGTAATGTGGTCTTCGCTCAAGAAATAACCCACTTCATTCATGAGAAGACGGGGAAATTTGGGGTTTTTGGTCATAAGGTTATGACAATGCGAAGTGGGTGATGGAATTTTTGGGGTTTAGTGATAAATAGTTAAGGCTTACCAAAATATGTATATTTTGGCCAAAAAGAAATGTTCTACAGGCTCATTTGTAGTTTAATAGTAATATAAATATAAATACATACAAAAATACACTCAAAATGGTAGAACGGACTTTTATAAAGTTTTAAATGTTCTACACTCTACATTTTTTAAATGGAGGGTGGAATGGTCTCATTTTTTTATATAAGTACATTAACCTAGCTGACCTAGTATAAATTCATGTCAGATCGAATTGGTTCAAACAGATTTTCCACTTAATTTATTTACAAACAACTCAAGAGCTAGAACCTTCTAGAATAATAACATTTAATAAGATTTCAAAATAGCAATTAGGGGCATGTGCACTAATTAAGTATAAGGGCAAAATAGACAAAAAAATGTTAGAAGATTCTAGAAAAGAGGTCCAAAACACTATAAATAGGGACCATACCCATATGGGGACCCATTATGAAGAAACCCATTAAACCATTATGAATGATGAGGGAGCAATCCATATCCATTCTCTCTCTCTCTCTCTCTCTCTACTCTCTTTCCTAATCGTTGACTTCTCCCTTGGGCCACCATTCTTCTCTAAATCTTCAAAATCAGACCACTATCACTGCGTTACTACATTCCGTTGGCTTACATCACGTATTTATTAAAAGCTATATACCCTCAAGTTTGTGTATTACTAAAACACCTCTATAGTTTGAAACTACTTTATTTAGTTGACCTTTGCAAGAAACCATTTTTATTTCCACTTGAGAATGGTTATGTGACCTCTTAAAATGAGTAAAAATGTGAAAATGAATGGATTTAAGGTTATTATTTAAAAAATACCCCTTGTTGCTACCAAATATGGAGTCGAGGGAAACAACATACTTTCTAGTGTTTGAGGCAGACGGGTCCAACCTGCTAAGATAAAACAGATGCAAGAGGCCCCAGGAGTTGCCTAGGGGCAAAGACTTTGACGGTCAAGTTAGCCAAGGGTGTAAGGGGTTAGACCAATCAAGTGAGGAAACTTAAAGCTTAAGTCTGTGTGTCTTTACCTCAATGTGGGAGCCCCTTTTATAGCCGTAGTTGCCTTAGAAGATGATCAATTGGGAGTGGTTGATAGTAGTAGATGATGAATGGCCAAGATGCATCCTGTCAATGCCACATGTCAAGATTTGTAGGTTGACCAAATATTCCTACATGACTTGCCCCCCACTCTCGAGGCAGTAGCGACCAATGTCAGTTGGCAAGTTGTGTGGAGGCCTTGGCTTCGGCAATAGAGAGTATGGTGGATTCATGTTGAGGCGTCGGCCTTAGCTAAGGAACTCTTCTAAGTGGTTGTGTAGCGATTGCTCCTCCATTTATCTTTCATGTCAATAATGGATCATTCCAGGCCAAGGGTGTGGATGATGTCATCCATCTTAGGTCCATACACAAGATGGGGCGTCGTGGTCAACTAATTGAGGTCGTGTACAAGATGGCATGGGGGGTTTGGTTCGACATGTCCTTGAGCTGGAGTCAACGGGTGAACTGACCCCATCTCTTGGTGTCGTTTTGTCTCTCGAGGTCAATACCACGTGGATCCCGTCGGTTCAGGTTGTTAGGTTGGCCGATCTATGGCCGTTGGATCAATTGAATATGGGCTGTACATTTTCCTTTAAATAGGGAGGCTAGTTGAGCAAGACTTCATCATTTGCTTGAAACCTTTAGTCTTGAAGCTATTAAGGACATCTCAACTTTCCACAACTAGTTCCTTAAACCTCCTTTTGCAAACAACTTTGGGTAAAGAACTTCTGTCCTTGAAATACTGGCCTCGGATTCTGGACCCGAAGCATATGAACTTCCCAATTGCATTGCTCTCAACAACACTCCTAGTATTGATGAAAGTAATAGCAATGACTCTGAGGGCTCCTCTCCATGAAGGTTAGCAGCTCATACCCTGTGATGGCATCGACAAGATGATCAATCCTTGGAAAATGAAAGTTGTCTTTGGGACAAGCCTTGTTGGGACCTATGAAATCAAAACATATGCATCATTTCCAATTAGTTTTCTAAACCACGATCACGTTAGATAACCATTTAGGGTAGTGTGTCTTTCTTATGAAGCCAACATCAAGTATCTTGTCCATCTCCTCATTGATGGCTTTCTAGCACTCTTGTGCAAAGCTCATCTTCTTTTTCTGAACTGACCTACAGCTCGGGTCCATGCTAAGCCTATGTGTAATGACCAAGGAGTCAATTCCTAGTATATCAGTGGTAGACCAAGAAAACATGTTGGTATTGGCCTTGAGGAAGTTTACCAGTTTGAAAAGTGTGTCCTGAGGGAGGCGAGACCTGACTTGTACTATTTTCTCGGGCTTGGCCCCATCTAGGAGAACCGAGATGAGGTCCTCGACCAATTGGCCTTGATTGGATGGTTTGTCCATGAGGTCGAGCCCCTCCAACAGTAAGGCTTCCTTATTCTTGCTTTTTAGTGCCACAACATAGTATTGTCTGACTACTTGCTCGTTTCCCCTAACTACCCCTACACCATGCTCCATGGGGAACTTCATGGCAAGGTGGTAAGATGAGATGATTGCCTTGAGTGCAGGAAGGGTCATCCTCCCTATGATGGCATTGTAAGGTGAGACTATCTTCACGACCAAGAACTCAATCATCCAAGTGATATGCCAAGGTTCGGTCCCTGTAGTGACCGGTAGGGTTATCTTTCCTTCAGGTCTAATAGTTATTCCAAAAAACCCAATGAGTGGCATGTCAATGGGTTGTAGTCAGTCTGGTGTTAGTTGCATCTTCTCAAATGTCTCATATAATAGGATATCAGCCGAGGAACCATTGTCTATGAGGATCCTTTTCACCATTTAATTGGCAATGATCATTGACACTACAAACACATCATTGTGGGGCACAGATACCTCTCGTAGGTTCTCATATGAAAAGGAGATGAGGTCCTTTGACCTCGGCCTCTTTAGTGCTTGGCTCTGAATGTTATACTACCTGGTGTATGCCTTTCATGATGAGGCAGATGCTCCCCCTGAGGCCAAGCCCTCGGCTATGACTTCAATGACTTTGGCCAAGGGGCGATGAGTGTGGGGCCCGGTTTGTGGATATTGTGAGGATGATGCTGGGATGTTGAGTGTAAAGGTAGTGTTGAGAACCATTGGCATATTGCTCCCTTGAATGTGGCCAAGAAGGCTTGACACATGAGAGTGTTGGAGTATCTGTGTAGGAGCATGAGGGCCCAAAAGCTTTCCAAGTGATCCTTGGGGTCTGTACTCCCATCATAGGTCTCTAGTGTCGGGGCCTTGGAATTCGGTGGGAGGGGCTTAGAGATGATGGAATCCACGAAGGCCTCTATCCGACTAGAGGTGTTGGTCGATGTATGGCATCGTTGCTTCATCCAGGTCCTGGTTTTCTCTCACGCGGGATGGGCCAATGATCATTGAGGAGGTTGCGAAGGTCAAAAACTGGCGAGGGAGAGGCACAAAGCTGGCCTCTCGCCCCTAGAGGGGGAATGTAATGGCCTGAGTGCGGAGCACTCGCCATCGTCTCGGATGGTTGCAGCGCGACAATGTTGATAGTCGTGGTTCATGTGCTCAGCGTGGGACCCCACGAGGTCACCCCCTTGGTTGGGGAGCCAAGGGGTCTTAGAACGGGGCTTGCTAGTTTTCTGGCTGCTATTGTCAAATTCCAAGGGGTCGGTTCCCTTTGGGTCGCACAAGAACTAGCTTTGCGGGGTATGGACGGATCGCTTGTTGTGTTGTCTATGGCTTTCGATGGGGTGGCCACCCTATGGCTGGCCTCTTGCCGGACACCCTATATCGTCCAACCACTGGGCCTGGTTGTCTAGCCTATATAGGACTAGCTCGAACTGGTCGACCGTGACTAAGTTTTGAACATTAGGAATAGTGTTTTGCTTGTCAACCATTTCAAAAACACTGGTTGATTAGGTTAAATTTGTTTTCTTAAGGGAAGGCTTTGAAGACGGTTCCCACAAATATCGTCAATTGTTGTTGCCAAATATGGAGCCGAGGGCAACAACATATTGTTTGGTGTCCGAGGCCGATGGGTCCAACTTATTGAGGCAAAGAAGACTCCAAAGGCCCTGGGAGTTACCCTAGGGGCAAAGACTCCAATGGTCAAGTTAGCCAAGGGTGCAAGGGGTTAGACCAAGCAAGTGAAGAAACTTAGAGCTTAAGTCGTTGTATCTTTACCTCAATGTGGGAGTCCCTTTTATAGTCGGAGTTGCCTTAGAAGATGAGCAATTGAGAGTGGTTGATAGTAGTTGATGATGGACGACCAGGATGTATTCAGCTGATGCCACGTGTCAAGATTTGCAAGTCGGCCACATATTCCTACATCACCCCTAGTAATTCTCATATATAACTTTTAGAAACAAACCCTCCCCCTACATCATAACTTTGGTCCATACAAGGCATGAGGAATGTGTGATATGAGAACTGTTAGGGTTATTTTTTGAGGTAAAAACCCCAAATCCATGTCCTTTCATATTTTCCACTCATTTTAAGAGGTCATGTAACCATTTGCAAATGGAAATACTAATGGTTGATGGAAGGTCAATTGAGAAGTAGTTGAAAACTATATAGGTGTTTTAGGGAAACAACTATATTGCGTTTTAAATATATGTTGTACTTTAAATCAAAGTTTCAACCAATCATGTTAAATGCATCACATGTTCTATTTAATTTTTATTGGTTCACATTTCACAAGGTGTTCTGTGATCAAATCCCGCTGCCACCAAGGGTTGGGGGGGTTAAGGGAAAGGGGATGGGCTACCCCTGTTGTGTAGCCCCGTGAAGTGAAAAAACTTAACAACATTAAAGATTCGACTATCATTTGTCACTATTAGTTCTTCAAGTTTTTTGTTGCATAGTGTAGTTCATGCACCATACATTTTGTCATGTTTTAATAATAAATACAAAAGCTAGAGGGTAGTTTTGTTTTAGTAAATATGAAAACCATAAGGGTAATGTAACCTAACCTAGGAGTGATCATTGGCCGGGCCTAAGCAGGTTTTGCACCTAAGATAAAGGCTATAGTGTGGCCTTGGGTTTTGAGCCTGAAACATAAACTTGGCCTAGGCCAAGTCTATAACTTTTATCAATACATTAAACATATATAAAATTTTATATTATATGCATATAAATGTGTAGAAAATTTGTTGTATACATTCTATAATACTGGCAAATGTGCATGTGCTTTGCGTGTGGAAATTTTAGATGATGATAATGGTGGCAATAATATATTTTTGACTTTTTTTATTTATATTTATATGAAAATAAATCATATTTGTCACACTTAATTTTGTTAAATATGATGAATATATGATATTAGAGATGTAGCCAAATATTTTTCTACAAAACTTTTGTATTTTTTTTGAAATATTTATGATTTTTTTTAATTTTATTATTTAATTATGATATTAAGGATTGGCACATTTGTCTCAAAAGGATGAGATGTTGACTCACCAACAAAAGGAAAGCTATTTCATTTTTGGATTGCTTTCAAATTTTATATTTTATTTCCATCACAAATAAAAACAATTTTTCTTAATTTCACTTATTTTTATGTAATATGATTAATAGAAAGTATTAGAGATTTGCATGAATGTTTTCTACAAAATTCATGTATTATATTTAAGTTTTTGTGTTTTACATTTTTTTCATTTTTATTATTTAATTATGACATTAAGGGTTGACGCATTTCACCAACAAAACCAACTATTATTATTTTTTACTTCCACAAAACAATTATTATTGATCATATTTATTTTTCTTTAATATGATTAATATGAAATATTAGAAATGTGCCCAACTTTTTGTATAATATATATATATATATATATATATATATATATATATATATATATATATATATATATATATATATATATATATATATATATATATATATATATATATATATATATATATATATATTATTTTTTGCATTTATTTCTATTTTAAAAATTTTATTATTTAACTATGACATTATGGGTTAATCCATATGACCTAGATAGTTGAATTGCTTACCTACCATTAGGATGGAAGAAGGGTTTCGGTTTTTTATCTGTTTAAAATTAATATTATATCTAATTGATAGAATTTATTTATAAAAAAGTTTAAATATATACTTTAATGAAAGAAAACAAAAACTAATATTTTAAATATAAGATTTAATAAGAAAAAAATAAATAAAATGAAAAGGAGTAATTCAAATTAAATGGGTTGGACTACCCCAAATTATATAACCCCTAAAAAATATATAAATATTATAAACAAAAGGGATTTTTACTGTTCAATCTACCCCCAGAAATCTTAGCTCCATGGTAGAGGCGGGATGCATCCTGACCATAAATAGGATGCCAAATCTATGAACAGGATGTGGTTTATAGGAAACTACTAATAGACTAAGAGGGGCTGTAATTTCAGATTTGTGAGTTGGATTGCACTCTACTTATCCCAAAACAAAACAGATAGCGCAAGCCAGAATTTGCAGACTGGATTATGCGGGTCCGTCGGGCTGAAAACGATCGATCACCCCTATCCTGACCTCAAACTACAAGGGGCAGGTTAGATAAATCAATGTTAGGAGTTAGGACGTATTTGTCTATTTCACCAAAACCCCACGTAACGTGAGTAACATTCTTTCATTTATTATTATTTTTTATTAGAATGAGTTGATAGTGAATTCAATTATTCAATCTACACCCCAACTAACACCACCATTACTAGATGTTGCTGAACGTGATTTCTTTGTAACCCATAAGTCGTTATGGGGTATAGCACTTGGCTGGCGTGGGAAGGTATTATCGGTCAAACCAGCTATAACGCGCATGCATACATTTTCAATATTGGTGTCGGCAATCAATCGTTTTCCCAAACACAACGCAAGCAGAGTCGGCACTAAGAGGTTTCGACTTTCGAGGTAGGTTTATGGCCTCACCTTGTGTTAAGATGATGGACAATTGGGTAGGAAGACACTGTCCAAAAATGAATGAAAGGATGAAAATGCAGTTCTACTAAAACACTCAATTTTTTATTTGTTTTTTTTTTTTAGTTTTTTAGTCTAATTAGGTGGTGTTTGATAAATCTGAAATCTTTTAAAAAGATATTAAGTGTTTAAAATCTGAAAAGAGACATAATTGTTTTCTGATTTTTTAGAGGCTTTGAATAAAGGTTGTTTGTGTTGGATCAAACCTTCAGCATCTGAAATTCACTAATTTTGTTATTTTACCCCTAAATTAGACTATTTGGTTACAACAACGAGAGAAGAAGAAGAAGAAGAAGAAGAAGAAGAAGAAGAAGAAGAAGAAGAAAGAAGAGAGAGAGAGAGAGGAAGAAGGACGGAACTCGCCACCGCTAGCTTGCCAGACGAGTCACTTGCCGCTACTGCGTCAAGTGGAGAAGATGAACAGTGAGAGGGAGAAATGCAAGCAACATTTTCAAGGGCATTTTGGACTTTTGGTTAGAACTGAAATGCATCTAAACGCGTTTAGCGTTTGACCCATGTCTTGTTATTTTAGATCTGAAAATAATTTTCAGACCCAAATATAGATATACTTCTAAATACCTCTAATGTCTAAAAAGCAACATTTTCAGACTTCAAAGGTCTGAAAATTGTTATCAAACGCCACCTTAGTAGAGTTCTTATTTGTTTGTTTTCTTTTAGATAAGTTAGGAAAGGCGTAGGAGTTGTCTCATTTCCTATTTGTTTCCTTAGGAATTGGTTTCCTAGTTTGAGTAAGCTTGTAATTCAAGGCCTATAAAAGGGACTCTAAGCCTTTGTTTGTAGGCAGTGAACTTCAAATACAATTTCTTCAAAGAATTCCTCTTATTTTCTAGTGCATTACTGGAGTTTCAACTTAGTGGGTTCTAGGTCTTTTCTTATCAACGTGTACCTTGCACAATATCAAGCTCAACCACGACTTCCGTCCTGAGTCATCTTACTATGAGATTGGGACCCACTATGTGTGAGATGTGCAGTGTTGGTGTCAGATCATGTTGGTAGGGTGTTACAATGTATTTTGTTGGTAGGAGATTCAGACTCCTAGGGAGGCCATGTTCACGATTTTAGTCTTGAGCCAATATGTCATAGATAAGGTGAACTCGGAGATGACAGGTGTTCAATGCTTGCTTAGGTGGTGTTCGGTGTAGGAGTTGTTCCTCCAAGGCATTTTTGCCATGTCAGCACCATGTAGGCATTTGCTCTCTCTCTCTCTCTCTCTCTCTCTCTCTCTCTCTCTATATATATATATATATATATATATATATATATATATATATATGTATATGCAAATTTTTGGAGCCTATAACTTTGCGATCGGTTGTTTCATTGGAGTGATCTTTTTTTTTTTTGGTAACTTTTCAAGATCTATGTGTCCTAAAGGTGCCTTGCCCCACTATTTTTGCCAAAAAGAATCCCCTTCTTTGGGGATGCAACTTAGGTGGACCCAACTCAAGTCTAGATCAACCCAGGCTAGGCATGGGCCCAAAAGTTTGGGCTTTTAAATTTTTCAAGTTGGGCTCAGACCTAGACCTTAGGTAACCCAAATCCTGCCCAAGCCTAACCCGATTATATACATGTATATATAAGTATATACACATATTTGCATGCATACACACATATATGCATAATTTTTTTAATAAGCCATACATATGCACATACATGTGTACCAATTTTTAGTGTGTTGATTGACCAACCCAAGCCCAATCCTAGTGCATCAAATTCTAGTGTAGGCTGGATATGGGTTGGATAGTTAAGGCTTGACCTTAGGCTCGGGCCTTAGGCCCAATTCTTAGGGTCAAGCTTGGGATCGAGCTAAAACTCAGCCTAACTCGCGTACTTGCAATCCCTACCTTTTTTTTTCCTCAGATCCCAATTTTTAGCTTTTTATTTATACAAAATTTAAAAACTGAAATAAAAATAAAATAGTTCTAATATAAACCACATATATACATATATTACAAGGGGAATATAATTAAAAATTATTTAATTGATAAAATATATGTTTATATATATATACACACACATATTTATACATACATATATCTATGTATTTAACTTTTATTTAAGTTGGTGTTGTTTTACGGTCTAACCTGTCCAACCAAGATGGTTGAAACACTGAATTGTGACCCAGATGCTAAAATGGCTAGGTTGGTTTTTAAAACACTAAAGTAGGTGCTTGGCATCGGTGCTGAGAACATCCCACCAGTTTTCTGAGAAAAATAGTGTTGTGCATATGGAATTGTAAGTATTGTTTTCTCATATTTTTTGTTTGGAACTGGTGCTGCTACATAGATTATTTTCTGAGAAAACAACACTAATTTTGTTTGGTACCAGTGCTGACAGTAACATTTTCAACATGGTCTATATTATCCAACGTCCAAAATGATGCCACATCATTTCATCGCTGGTAGCAATGCACCATTTTTTGAGAAAATATTGAATTTGAGATCTTTTAGTGTTTTCAGAGATTTCTAGGATCATTTATAGTCCTTTTTGAGTTCACTTTTGCTACGACAGTGTTGTAGTGTAGGGCTAGAATTGAGAATGAAGGCCTTAGATTTATTATTGAGACTCAACCAAGACATTGTTTCATCTAATTTAAGGTGGGGCCACATTAATAAATCAAAGGATTTAATTTTGTTGTTTTAGCACAATGCTATGTAGCAAAAGTGGAGTTCACATCTCTGCCCCACAAAATGCCCCACAGCACATCCCTGCCGTGTATTGAGAGCATCTCCCGATGATGACATCATCGGTTCTAATACATCATCGACAAATGTTCCCAATACACAGCGTGGATGTGCTGTGGGGCATTGTGGGGCAGGACGTTGTGGGGCGGAGATGTGGTGGATTGGGCCATTATATAATTAATAAATGCTACATTATAAAAGCTGCAACTTGGGCTTAGTTTGGGAAAGCTCTGTTTTGAGAGCTTTCTCTGTTTAGGTTAACTACAAAGAGCTTCCCCCTAGCTAGTTCGGTTCTTTAGAGGTTACAATCACATGGTTACTTCATGAACCCAAAAATATGAATTTCAAAAGAGCATGGAGGAAAATAATAAGAGTTGGGATCTTTTGCTAACAAAACACATTCCAACCCTCTATCAACATGATCTAACACCGTGCATCTCACCATGAGATTAGGATCTACCATAACAGTGGGACCCTTCATGATGAGGGCGGATTTGGCCCTCCACTGACATGGTGACACATGGCACCTCAGAACAACTAGGTGACACCCAGAACCACTTAGGCAACAACTTGCCTTAGCCAAGTTGATGGTGTCCGACCTGGCGGCCTGGCCCAGGCGCGACTTGGTGGCTTGGCACGGGCGCCGACTGGCGGCCTAGCCCAGGCGTGAATTGGCGGCTTGGCACAGGCACCCACCTGGCGGCCTGGCTCAGGCGCCAACCTGGCAGCCTAGCCTAGGCGCGAACTAGCGGCCTAGCACAGGCGCCAACTTGGCGACCTGCGAGACGTGCTCGTCGATGAATTTGACATGCATATCCTAACACTCCCATGATCCTTGGAAGTTGGCCCACGTGCTGAACGATCCGGAGGGTGGTCAACGTGCATGGTGGTTACCTCCGGGAATCTCGGACAACTTAGACAATCTCGCGGAAATCTAGGATGCGGTGCGTGAATCCCACGCCAAACAATGCCTATATAAAAGCACCAACCCCAATGGCAGGGGAGGAGTATGCATATTCTAGCTCTCATACTTTGTGAATTTTAGCTCGCAGTATACTATGAGAGTTCTGATTTAAGCATCGGAGCGACCTCGCCGGGTTAGCCACCCCGGGTCCTCTAACATTGGTTCCTTGCAGGTCTCTAAAGAACTATGAAACTCAACAATCAATCCAGCTTGACACTTTGGTAAGCTAGCACCTAATAGGCAGCTCGACACTCTGTTCAGTTCGGCACCTAATAGGCAGCTCGACCCTCTGGTCAGGTCGTCACCTAATATGCGCTCGACCCAGTCGATTTGGCACCTAACCTGCCCAGCTCGGCTCAGTCAGCTCGACACCCAATCTGCCCCTAGCTCAGCCTGGTCAGCTCGACATCCAGGTCCTCATCCAGCAAAAGTTCTCCACTTCGGCCTCTGAGTCATCAACCACTTGGAAATAGACCAAATGATGAGGTACTTAGCACAAAAAATTGATTGATTCACCAAAAATTGATACATCACTTAATATATGAGATGCATGGTGTGAGATCTTGTTGGTACGTTGTTGGAATGTATTTTATTGGCAGGTGATTCAAACTCAAATAATGGTTTTGAACGAAAAAGCTCAGTGGTTAGAGCTACTCTTAATGAAGTTGGCGATTTCGAAGGAAGAAGTCGAGATGAATATCCAAGATATAGCTGAGGAAGAAAGCAAGTTATGTTTGCTTGGTAAGATAATTGTAGACAAAGCTGTTGAATGCTGGCTGGATTCGGGTTCTAGCTAAGGGTGTCAATGGATCAGTTTTGGATTCAACCCGTCCACAGATTGGAATGGACTAATCTGGTCCAAAATATTCATTAGTTTGGATCGAACGTGGTTCGTCGATAACAAATTTATATTGGATTAAAAATATATGTAATATATGTACCAATGGACCGAATTTGGGTTGAAACCAATCTAAATCAAAACAAATTTAAACAGATTGGATGGTTCAGACATTGATTTGAACCAGTTCCAAAGCTTTCATTAGATTGGATTGGACCTGGTCCATTTATAATGGACTCACATTGGACCGGATCGGATTAGATCAAATCAGTCCAATTGATACCAAAAACTGAGTTTCAGCTAACGCTAATAATCAAGCCAACTGGGAATGGTTTCTATTCAGACCTAACAAAAAGTTGACCAACCCGTGAACTAGAGTCTCATATTTAATTTAACTACCTGAATTTGAGATCATGGGAGATTGAATGGAAGCGATTTATTTTCGCTGGTGGATTGGATGAGACAACAAGAAGTCAAGAAGATCGAAGCCTCCAACTCCAATAGAAGTTTTGGATTGGATCTCTGCTCGATCCCTTGCGTCTGTGAAGAAATATATACTGCATATACGAGATTATTTATTATCGTCACAACATCTATTGTAATATAATTCTCCTTTATAACCAACGTACAAAGATCACGATCTCTCCTTGCGTGATTCTATGAGTTCAGTTCTGTTGGTCTCAGAATATTCGTGAATTTCCATGGATCTACCAATTGATATCTTCTACTCCAGGCTTAGGCTTAGATCATGATCATGTGTCCATTGACAACACCGAACACAGTTACATCAATTTGATTAATTGTCCCATTGCTACAGACGGATCAACCAGACTAGAAGATTCATGGAAGAAAGTAATCATCCACGTGCAACTACAACTACTTGTTTTCCAACATTGCGCCCAGAAAAGAGTCCAGCTAGAGCTGCAGGCGCGCTTTCGAGACCCAAAGCTTTATCTTCGACATAAACTATCTTCCCTTGTCTGATGTTTGGGAGAACGAACTCCAGAAACCTGGGGTAGAGATGAAAGTAGTCGAAAAGTACAAACCCTTGCATTCGGATCCGTTTGGTGATCAGACAAAACAGATTGTGCACTCCCTCAGGCTGCGGCAGGTTGTATTGGGAGATCATCCCGCATGCAGCTATGCGGCCGTGGGGTCGCATGTTGAGGAGGACAGCGTCGAGCATCTTCCCTCCTACGTTCTCGAAGTAGATATCAATACCTCTCGGAAAGTACCTGACAACAATCAAGCAGCACAATGTATGAACATGAAGTGCAAATTTCATTTGCAGTGGTATTAATGCAGAGAAGTTCAAGTGGACCGGGTGTCAATTTTGGTTTACTTTTTGCCTCAGATTTTGTTTGTGAAAGGTAAAATAGGAGAGATTATTAATTTGTTTTGGGGGAGTAAAGTTGGAAGAAAAATGACATAGTTTCCACGTTAGGGAATCGAGAGGGGAAACCAGAAAAAGCAAATTTTGCATTCAGATAAGGAGTAGAAATCAACCTTAATGAAACTTGGGTCGGGTTGGCCCAAACCCAACCTTAATGTTCGGGTTAAGGTTAGGATTGAAATTCATGAGCCAAGCGTTGGATTAGAATTGACCCCTTGGACAACCCAAACCTGACTTTGTAGTATATGTCATATATAAATATATAAATATATATTATATATTTCATACATCGATTTGTTTAGATGTATAGTAGGGTGTATCAGCTAGTATCGACCCATTTTTATAAATTCTACTTTTTCTTTTTCAATTTTGGTTCAGAGGGGCTAGTTTAAGTCCCGACTACCCTCTAAACCAGGCCCTGACCCGATACAAGGGCATATCGGGAAGGGCTCATACATATTGGCCGATACGAGCCGATACATAACAATTTTTTTAACCTTGATTGAATAGCCCTCACTATATACTATCATGTTTTTCTTTTAAAATAATAACTTCACTTAATCCCAAATAAAATTAATAACATGTTTTATGTTTTTTTTTGAATATTTTATTCTTCATCTCCTCTTTAATGTTTGCCGCCCATATTTTTGAATTTTATACTAAAAGAACCAATTAAAACATTAACAAATAAATACTAATAAAACATATATATATATATATAGTGAAAATTGAATTAAGATTTGAGATTAAATAATTTTATGAGATTTTAAGAGATGGGAAAAAGGTTGGGTTGAGCCCAACCCCAAGTTGACTTCGGATTGGGTTGGGTTGGGTTAGAGTTGAAGAAATTTAATTAGGGTTTGGGTTGGGTAGATTGATCGGGTTGAAGGTTAGGTTGGGTTAGGATTAGGGTTGAGGGTTTAGAACTTAGAGTTGGGTGGATTGATCAGGTTGAAGGTTAGGTTTGGTTAGGGTTAAGGTTGGGGGTTTAGAACTTAGGGTTGGGATAGGGTTGGGAACAACAAACAAATGTAAAACTAAAGCAAGTGCAAAATTTATATTCCGTTTAGACTTGCACAGCAAACAAACAACACTCCGAGGAAAGTAGTTTTGGGAATAAAGAGGAATAGGGGATATTAGTAAGATGACTAACCTTATCCATTTCATGGCAAACTGTTACAAGGACAAAAACAATGTTAATGTTAAAAAGTTTGTGAGGCATTAGGTGTGGTTAGTGCATCTCCTGCATTATCTCAAACAGTAGATATGCATTCTGGGTATGTATGAAAGTTATGGCAGGTGGAACCTTTGATGTAGAAAATCTCCTATCTAACATCTTATTGGAGCCAACTATTTGGGGGCCAGAGCAAGCCAGGTTTTAGGGGTATCTACGAGATGATGGCATTTCCATTTCTGAATGTTGATTTGGTGACATCTTCCTAGAAGGATGATATGGGGCACCAGGTGGAATTAGATAGTGAGAACTAGAAGCCTAGAGGGACAGTTTAAAGCAAGTCAAGTAATCCATTCTATATAATGATAATTAAGTTAAACTAATGCATTAAATAAGATAATTAATTGATCATTTAGCACAGCTTCCAGTTGATAGTTGATGGATTCCAAGACTCACCTTTTCAAAGCAGCATCCAAGTCATGCTCTTCTTTATAGTTGAAAGCTTCATCAAACCCTAACTTGTTCTTCAATAAATCAACCTTAATGTGTGCCAAGAAAAAGAAGTTAGTGATATGCTCCTCAGAGAGTGTGCCTATTAGAAACATCTCCTGTATTTGTATTTATTATTTATAGGAAAATGTTCACAATACAGGGTGGGATGTAACTACAAGGTCTGTGAAAAGCAGAGCCAAATTCCATAATGAGGCCCGCCAATTGAAGCAACCCCTAAAACTCCCAGCCCCAGCGATTTAGGGAATAACTCATGAAGTGAATGTGTCACTAGGGCTGCAAATAAGTCGAATCAATAAAAATCAGATTTGGATACCTCTCTTGATCCTAATAAATTGGATCAGATCCGAAAAGTTTATCTGTTTAGTTAATGGATCGAATTCGGATATACCCCGATCTGGTTGTAACGACAATATTATAAATTATATGTATCTATACATATTCTATATATTACTTATATTACATCATCACTTCTTTTATTACTTTTGCAACTCTAAATTATGTATTTTTAAGAAGGGAAAGGAAATATGCAGGATGATGAGGGAAACATAAGTGGCCCGAAGGCTTTGGGCCCATCCCCATCCCCTTAACCACAGCCCCGGTGGCAGGGGGCTTTGATTGTCTGAAGTTAGAGGGTGCAGATCGGGTTGGCCTGACTAAACATTTTCTAATGTTTTGGGCTCAGGCTAATTTGACAAAACCCAACCCAAGCCCACTCATAGACCTGAAGAGAAGTGAAGTAGGAAGTAAACCACTCTCCACGATTCCACCTTAGACGAAAGAGAATATAGGCAGCAGGAGGATTATTTATTTGGGAAATGTAAGAAATAAGATGATGTGGCCCCCACTTTGCGTGAGAAAGAATTGATATAACAGTAAGGTGTAACAAATTTCCATCAATTATGCATGAGTTATATGAGACAACAACGTACAGATTTAATTTTGGGAGTGCAAATCATAACTACAAACAAATGGATGCAAAACTAAAGCAAGTGCAAAATTCTTATACCAGTTCAGATTTGCACTGCACACAAACAACAAAAAGTGGGTCTAGATTGAAATTGACATAGAAAGCAATGTTGTGGGAGACTGACCTTTTCCTTGTTTCCAGCACTTCCAACCACATAGCAACCCATTAGTTTGGTAAATTGTCCCACAAGCTGACCAACTCCACCTGATGCCGCTGATATGAACACATTCTCTCCTCTCTTAGGAGAGCAAACCTCATAAAACCCAGCATAAGCCGTCATTCCAAGCATACCTATGAAGAAATCATCATATATATATGGCTGTCAGCCGGAGCAGTCAACGTCAAGAATTTAGAAATCAGAGTTAAAAGTATCAAAACTTTCTTCCCAATCTACAACCTGTTGGAAATTAAAGATTTACACCAACTATATGTAATGTGAAGGGATGAGAGATCCATCTTATGGATGCCCAAATCTTGCGGAATAAAGTGGACGAATTTCAAAAATTTTTCTCTCCCTTTCAACTGGGAATCGAATTCCCTATTTAGAAAATCACATTTTCAAGGATCAATCTTGAACCATAAACTGAACCAGATCTGAACAAAAGTAGTAGGAGAGAATTATACTTGATACGGAGAAGTAATATCTCCCAATGGAGGTGTTCACACCGAAAGAAGGATCCAAAGATTGCTCCCACAGAAGATGGCACAGTGTAGGATGGAGCAAAATCAACAGAGTTCTTCTCCAAGACCCTATTCATTCGCAAGAAATAGCAAAATGACATGTGACCACAACTTCCTATCAGTTCCTTCACAAGGAACTGATATCAAAAATGATTATTGACTTCTCCCACTGAACTGGAGATCAAACTGGCAAGGTAGGCGGCAAGAACAAGGAGGCGGCAAGAAAGAATTTTGCAGGGTTGCTTGGTTCTTTCTTCTGTGATTTCAGCACTAAAGAGGATGTGAATATCTATCTTCTAAAAGCTGACGCCCCTTCCTTCTTTTGTTTTCCTAAAGGATCACCTCCCAATCCAATTAGGAGTTGATTCAAATCTCATTTGGATCAGACATCCCTTTAGGTGATAAGTATAAACCCTTATCTTATCTGTACATTAGATCAGCCTTTTCCTAATCACATTAAGAGGTTTGCAGATATAAATCACATTCAGATTTGGACTCTCTGAGTGGATAGGGTTAAGACCCTATCCTATCTTTAATCCATCACAGAATTCGCCCCATATTTAACTAGTTAAACAACCTAGTTTGAAATGGGCTTTAGGCCCATTAAGGTCAAGTGCTCACTTAGCCTTCCTATTTGTTGCCTAGTTGGGCTTCCTTGTATAGCGTGGGACTCAAGCATTGATCTACACATCAGCCACATGGGTTCAGCCTACCCTTTGTCACAAGGTCTGGCCGAATACACTTTATGGACAGTGCACCCCCTGAAACCCATCAAATGGGCTCTATGGGCCCAACACTTATCCTAAGTGGTCCCTGGGCCAAGCCACCTTGTAACACCCAGGGATTGTGGGCAAATGCAAGATTAACCCATTAGGTATTATCCTCAATGGTCTTACACTTAAACTCTCAGCCCATAATGATCATACACTGCACGACAAGAGATGACCTCTCCCTCGGTTGCAAGGAACAGTGTTGCACTCTCTACTCATATGGATCCCGAGAATTAAAACTTTTTGCAAACATTTTAAAAATCATAATATATATACTTTTATATCTCATATAAAATATATTTTGCAAACAAATTTCAACGATTGAAATCGATTACCGGCAGTCTTGGTTTCCATCAGAGATAGTGCATCCCCGATCATTACCTTTGTCCGACAAAGAGGCTGATCCTATCACTATGATCACCTACTCAGATGAATTCTTAGACTGTCTCAACATACCCAGGTTTTGACCCCACTAAAGATCTCTCTGATTGGTACATCAAAGACAGCCCAATCCGACATATAGTGTAATATCATAATCGAGTCTAGGGGTCGGGTGTAATTTTCCAGTTTTGCCCATTTATCTCCAAGGTCCAGGGCAATACTGGAAATCTGGTCCAGTTCAAAAATTCAATTAATCATACACTGCATGTGCCTACAATCTCATCCTAGTAACTGAGACAGGCCACCCCAACCGATTTGGTGGCACATCAGTGTTAGCCTTATCAGGATAATTCTCCCCAGACCGACCCACTGGCTATGAACATTCTAAACTAACACGAGTCTCATTACGTATCCAGTTTAAGGGTATTATTAGACAGAAACACACCAAGGGAACATGAATAACATGAATCAAATATGTACTTTTATTCATTTAAAATAAATTCATAATGTACATCATTGTGATTGAAGTCCAAAATAATTCAAAGACAATTTCATGCAAGTCCAACATAATGATAATTGATAATTCAAGGACTATTTCATGCAAAGCTAAAAACATGTTCACATAGTAATAGTTTCCCAAATGAGATTGTTAGAGGACCTTAATCTGCAACTACCTATAAACATTTTTAGATTTACACCAACTCATTTGTTTTTGGGTTGACTGTTCTTTCATTTCGCATAAGCTTCTGTAATGCAATTAAAACCTGAAAATACAGATTCGAATGGCACCCAAAATCGAAAGAAAAACAGAGACCGAAAAGACACAGATTTATGTGGATTGGCTTATGTAAATCCACTGTAAAATCAATACACCCAAATCACTAAGAACCCAAAACCCTAAATACACCCAAAGTCTCACGATTTCTCTTTAAAAAAATACTCACAAACATGCAATCTGCTAATTTCAATAAAAAAAAAATGGAACCAACCTTTCCAAATCTTAGTTTTATTCAGGACCCACAAACATGAAAAATTAATAAACTGAGTGTGACAAAAATACCGAGAATTCCAGTATAGAAAGAAAGAGGAATGTCTGTGTGATGAATTTTGAAGAGGGATTCGTGCTTTGTATCTATAAGACTGTACTCCCATCCAGTTATCCCCCACACGAGATCGCCTGTTTTGAAGTCTGGATCACCAGAATCCAGAACTTTAGACACACCATACCCAGTTATAGCCTGCACGTTAATTTCCAGCAAGAAAATCAGAGAAGCAATCTCATCAACACTTCAAATCAGCATTAGAAGATTATTTTATTTTCTTCAGTTACGTTCTTTGAAATCTTCATTCTTCACCAATTGCAGCTCAGAATTTAATAAACAACACTTCCAACAACCAAATAAATGGCAACTTGAACAATAAAGAATTAATATAGAGTTACCGATCCAGGTTTGAAGGAATCACCGATGCTCGGCTCGCCGTCTGGCTTCGTCATTCGATTTCTCATGTAGGGATCGCAGGATAAGTAGAGATTCTTCACCAGAACCGCCCTTGATCCTTCAGGCACCTTCAACTTTATAGTTTTAGTGCTCAGAAACATGTCCGTCTCTTTCGGGAAGCCATTAACGTAGTCTCCTAGTAGAACCTGCTTGTTTCTCACCTCTTCTACTTCAGCCATTTGTGCTCTACAAATCAAATTACTCTCTCTCTCTCTGCTGAACCTGGAAACAGTTGAATGAAGCAGAGAGGGGAGCAAATATACAAGAAAACCCAGAAAACTTGTGGGGTTTATCTCCTCAACGTTGAGTAGTTGTAATATGGACTTGGGTTGGAAGAACATGATGAACACATTAATGGTGACACGTTGGTGACAAGTGTATGCTTGCCATATTAAGAAGGAGAACACTAATATCAAGAAATCGTCCTTCTGCCTTATTCCTACGTCTCCTCGTCTCGTATGCTTGCAATATGTTGACAAGAGGCCGAAATAAGAAAATTTGAGACGCGCTGTGGCATGATTCATGGCACATGGCAATTTTAAGGTATATTGTAATCACCTCCAACTTTCTCAAACAATTGCAAGTAGATCCCTTTGTTAAAATTAGGGGTTAGCAAGAAAAATAAAAAAAATTGAATCGAACCGATAAGATCAAATCGAATCGAACCGGTTAGTTCAGTTTCGATTAACTATTATAGAAAATCGGTGGTTAACCGAACCGATTGATATACATATATTTTTATATATCATGGTTTTTAAAAATGACTCGGACACCGAATCAGGGAGGGGTCTAGTTATTGGGTCGAATGGTTTGACCGTTCGAATCGAAAGGCTAGTTCGTTCTGGCAAAAAAATAAAAAATGATTAAATCAGTTCAAATGGTTAGTCACCCGAGTCAGCGGTTTGTTGACCAAAATCAACGGTTTTGGGCAAACTTCCGGTTTTAGGGAAAACCGAAATCGGTCACCTAACTGGTTCCCGATTTTTCCGGTCCGATCCTATTTTGAAAACCATGCTATATATTATACGTATATTTATGTATATTATATATTATATTTTCTATATATTATAAATTAATAAATATGCATTATATATAAATATATACATTTATAATATTATTATTTAAAACATAATAGTTTATATATATTTTTAGTTTTATTATATATTTATTTATAATATATATTATAAATATAAAAATCCAAAAAAAATGATGAACCAAACCAATGGTTAACTGAACCGGTCAATTAGTTAACTGATTGGCTTCATTTTGGTTTTGGTTATTGGTTTTCCAGAAACCGATAATACCGTGAGCACCCCTAGGTAGAATCGCTTAAAAAAGACATCAAAATGTCTAAAACACTCATGCAGTTACTATTGATGCTGGTTTCTAATGAAAAAAGAAAACAATGCAAAATCTATTAATAACAAAAACAAAGAGAATTTAAAGCTGCATCTACCTTTGAGTGATTGATATGAAGGGCAAACACAGCCTTAAGTCCGACATTTAGTTGAGCCAAGTGGCCAGATCTAAGTCCAACTCAACCATCACTTTGTATGTTTACCCAAAAAACAAACCATCACTTTATATTATTTTCCAACATTTTTTAATTTTATTATTATTAGATAATTTTCTATTAATTTTATACTCATTGTAAATAATTTTTGAATGGATATTAATTTTTTAATTTATGTTGTTAATTTTTTTAATTTATTAAGATAAATAGATTTTATCAAGTTTATCTTTTTATTAATTTTAATAAAATGTAGTTTTATTAATTTCAAATTTTCTTTTAGTAAAAATTATTTTTATTAATAATAAAAATTAATAATGATTTTTATATAAGTAATTTGTTAAATTACTTTTTATTTATTTAGTTAACTTTTATTGTTTTCATGTAGAATGTAAATTGATTTTAATTTTAAATCTACGAATTACTTGTTGTTATTAATATTTAATTTTTATCAAACATTGTTAGTTTAATTTGTCTTGATTTTTATTAGATTTCATAATTTTTATTATTTATAAATGGAATTTAAATTGATAAAACTATCTTTAGAAGTAATAAGTTTTTATAAATTTTATAATTTTTAGATGGAATGTAAATGGATTATTGCTTTCTGATGTTTTGTTTGCATTAATTAAATTTGAGCTTTCTATTGAATAATTTGTGATATTTTTTATTAATACCTTTATTTTATAAAATTAAATTTGTGAATAATTATAATTAAATGAAAGTAAATTAAGACAATTTTAAATTCAAAATGTAACTTAAATGGGTTTTAATTATAATTAAATGTATTTTACATTTTAAACATACACCCTAGTTTTATTGTTGAGTGAAGTAAATAATTTTTTATTTTGAAATGCAACTTACTTGATTAATTATTTTTAAATGGAAATAGATTATTTAGCCTATAAATTGCAATTAAATAGAATTTATTTTTTATTATGAGGTAAATAATAATTTTATGAAGTTAATTATACTGTAATTTGTAATTAGATGGAATTTTATTTTTTGTTAACAATTATAATAAAATGTAAGTGCATTTAATAGATATAAAATTATAATTAAATTGAAATGGATATAGACATTGATAGGTTTAATGAATTTTAGATAATTTAATTGAGTAACTGATAGAAGATAAAATTAGTGACATTAGTTATTGGAGGAGAGAGAGAGTTAATGGCGTAATTAATAACAGAGATAATTGAATGGAAAGAAGAGAGTTAATGGTGAGATAATGAAGAGAGATGATAAGAAGGATCTTAAAAGTGGTAGGCTAGTTGAATTATTTTGTTCAGTTTTAAAAGCTTGGACTCATTTGCAATTAACTTAAGTTATTACTATAATCATTTATTTTATTTAGTAATGCATGTAAAAAAAAATAAATCAGAGTGGCGCAGCGGAAGCGTGGTGGGCCCATAACCCACAGGTCCCAGGATCGAAACCTGGCTCTGATACGAATGCAAACCTTTTTAAGAAAATTTTTCTTTTGTTTCACCTTCAATCAATGGCTTTGGAGATTTTTTTGGCATAGACAAACCCTCACCACATCCACATATTACTAGATGTAGGCGATATATCTCGTGGTATAAATAATTTCTAAACTTTAACCACGTGCTTATCATTTTATGACAATTATAAATATTGATGAAGTGGTCAACTATTTAAAAAGAAGAAAGGAAGTCCGGTGTTTTTGCCCTCAAAGTTGATATGTCAAAGGCATAGAATAGTGTTACTTTTTTTTTCATGGGGCTATACAACGGGAGTAGAGGTGTAAATTGGGCCAGGCTACAACAAATGTTCATGGGGTGTGCTACGGCTCGACATGAATGTATGGGTTGTGTTGAGACTAGGGTTTCAAGTCAACAAGCTGAGATGACATGGCCCACACTATAGTGCTGTGCTGCCCGTGGCTCGTAGTGGACTACGCTCGGCCCGCCTGAAAAACTAGCCACTGGAGACCCCCCCCCCAATGCTTAGTTTCAACTTTTTTTTTTTGGTGGGGTGGGGGGGAAGAGGTTTAAAGAAATACCCCCAATAGCTATAACCAGCTATATAGGGAAGTATTTATGTATTTTGGTTTTGGGAGAGGTAAAATGACAATAATACCCTTCAAAAACTATATAACAACTAATTTAGGGGGGCATTTAAGTAAAATGATAAATGACTTTATAATGACCAAAATATCCCACGCCCAATTTGTGTTTGTGTTGTTTCTCTCCCTTCTTCTTCTTCTTCTTTTTTCTCATGGGTGAGCAAATGTTTGCCCAAATAGCAAGTACCACCCTTGGTACAATAGCTAAAGTTTTTTCTACATTATTGGCAAACAACTATTTTTCCATTCCCCTGAACCTCCTCTACTTTAAATATTTTCCAAACCAAGCTAATCAATTGAGTGGCCTTCTTTTTCTTTCCCCTAGTATCAGTACTAGGGGTGAAAGCTCCGTTAATATCAATAGCATCCATATCGATGCTAACATTACCATGTTGCGACTAAATATCATCAACAATGAACATGTTGGGGAATTGGTTTCGGGAGGTGCCGACCATTTTTTTTAATTCTGAAAAAAATAAAAATTAATTCAACTACACTTACCTGGATTGTTGGTTTAGAATCTCAATTTGATTTCAATAGTTGAAGGCTTTCAATTCCAAGAGTCTAAACCTCCCAAATTGCTAACTTGAGATATTTGAATTGTTGAGCAAGCTTTTTTTTTTTTTTGTTAAAACTTCAATAAAGTTGAAAATTGGAGAATCAAAGAATGTATGAGAGATTGAAACTTGAGAGAGTATGAGAAGTAGAGAAGAGATTAAGAGAATTGTTGAATTAATGTGATGAGAATGGTGGAGAATAGGGCTATTTATAGGAATTGAAAATATAATTCAATTGCTCAAAATACCCTAAAAACTAGTCATTTTTTAGTTGTTGGGAGGGATATTTTGTTCATTGTAAAGTTATTTATCATTTTGCCCAAAATGCCTCCCCAAACTAGCTCTTATATAGCTGTTGGGGGGCATTTTTATCATTCTTTCTCCCCCCTCCCCCCCTAAAACCAAAATACATAAATACTCCTCTATATAGTTGTTGGGAGATATTTTTATAAAAACAAAAAAACCCAAAAAGCTGAAACTACCATTTTAGTTATAGTGCATTATTTTACCCAAAAAAAAAAGTTAAGGGTTGTCTGGGTTGAGCTCAAGACAGGAGGTCAATCATGGGAAGTCTAGGATTTTTACTAAGGCTCAGTTTGGAAGAAGTACAAATATATACAAAATACGAAACCACTCTACATATTTGTATTTGTACTCATTCCAAACAGAGCCTTAGTAAAAATGTCCATCATGCGTATATGAAATAATGTTGATACGTTTCTTGCATGTGAAATGTGTTTCAGATAAGGAGAAGTATCTTGGTGCTCCGTTCTTTAATCGCAGCAAGAAGGCTTTGTTCTCAATGCTATACCAACATATCTTTGTCTGTTGTGAGTCTTCTCTCCACTATATATATATATACAATGATCTGGAAGAACTTTCTTGGAGATTTCTTTGGGGATCCTCCTCTTCCTCTCATCATGCTGTTGCAGTTTTGTGTATTGGGATAGAGTAGGATGGAGAATCCTTGTGGGTTTCTATACCAAAACATTTCCCGTATGGGTGTTTTATGTAGGGGTGAGAAAAAAAAAAAGAAAACTGAAAAACCGAATCAATCGAAACCAAACCAAAAAATTGGTTGACCGAACCGATCAGTTCAGTTTCAGTTAACCATTTAAAAAAACCGATAATTAATTAAACCGACCAATATATATATATATATATTAATATATATATATATATATATAATATATATATATATATATATATATATATATTTTATTTTTCAAAAAGGTTCAACAATTTGCCACTGTCAGACTCTCTTCGAAACTCGGAACTACTCAAGCTTTTTTATCTCTTTGAAGTTTGAAATTCGAAACCAAACCTTTTCAGCTTCTCTCTCTGTCTTTTTTCTTGTCTCTCTAGTTTCTCCATTCTCTTCTCAGTCTCTGTTACTCTTCTAATCTTCTTTGACTCTTAATATTTCTCAAACTACCGCGCGGCCCGCACCAACCACCAGCACCAAATGGCACCACTGGTCGCCGCCTCGCCAGTAAGAAGCACCAATGCCATTCAGTATGGTTGGTAGTTTTGAAGCATCTATTAACTGCCCGTGGGTGGTGGTTTTGAAGCATCTGAGATCATTCTCTCTCTCTCTTTTATCTCTCACCTTTCCTCTCTGCATCTCCACCAACAACCACTGGCACCAACCAGTCCAGCACCGACAGCAACCACCGACAATTATAAGGTTTTTTTTTTATATTTTAAATGCATAAAAAGAACAAAAAAAATTGAACCACAATTAACCTGTTTACCAATGAACCGATTGCATCGGTTCATTTTCAGTTTGGATATTTAAAAAACCGATCAGGTCAGTTCGGTTTTATGGATGCCTCTGTTAAACAAAGTGACTCTGATTCTCTTGTTTGCACTAGTGATTTACTCGATCCCTCAAGGCGATGGAATGAATCATTGCTCAACACTTATTTCGATGCTACCATAGTAGAGAAAATACTACACAGCTTCCAAATTCGATGGATGGCTGGTTTTAAAACTATATTACTTCTTTTTATTCATCAATGGGTGATCAAGCCTTTTGGCGCAAGTTCTGGGATCTTGTGCACCTTTTCTTGTGGAAGCTCTTGCAAGAGGGCTCAAGACAAGAAATAAACTGTTTCATTGTGAGCCTAACACCTTGTGTCCATTTGGTTGAGCTGCGATTGAAGCAATTTGGTTTGGTTTGGCATTGTCCTATTGTGAAGTGATTCACTTAGGCGATATTTGGTTTAAAGGAAAAAGTAGGGAAAAGAAGGGAAAGATATGGAAACCTTTACAAACCTTGTATGGGTTTCCCTACCTTTCCTTTCCCTATTTTTTCCTTCAAACCAAACACAGCCTTAAAGGAAAAGATTTTGTTTTTTTTTTTTATATATCAACTGACATGGAGTTCAAATATTATATGCTAAAAATTTTCAACATGAAGAAGTCAGAATTTACTGTAGGAGGCCTTTGAAGGTCCAACCAATGTTCATTGCTTGGCAACTACTACCACTTGTTTTCCAACATTGCAGCCAGAGAAGAGTCCTACTAGAGCCGCAGGCCCACTCTCCAGACCTTCAGCTGCATCTTCTACATAAACTATCTTCCCTTCTCCGATAAGTGGTAGAGTGAACTCCATGAACTTGGGATAAAGGTGGAAGTAGTCAGCAATCACGAATCCTTCCATACGAATCCTCTTACTGATGAGACAAAACAAATTGTGCACTCCCTCCAAGTGTTCTAGGTTGTACTGGGAAATCAATCCACATACAGAAATGCGGCCATGGAGCCTCATGTTGAGGAGGACTGCATCAAGCATCTTACCTCCGACATTCTCGAAGTAAATATCAATACCTTCTGGAAAATACCTGAAATAGAACAAAACAAATATTATGCGAATCAAAGAAAAACAAAACGAAGAAAACATATGTAGGGACAGTAGTAGGGTTGTCAATGGACCGGATATTGAGTATGAGTGCATTATAGATGGATCAGGTCCAATCCAATCCAATGAATATTTTAGACCTTTCTGGATTGGTCCAATTCGATGTCTGGACCATCCAAACTGTTCAAATTGGTTTTAGTTTTAGATTGGGTCCAACCCAAACTTGGTCATGTACTCTTATCTTATCTCAATGGACCAGATATTGGTTCAATCTGACCTAGTCCAAAATAAATCCATTACAAATGAACCTAGTCTAATTCAATGTGTCTTATCAGTCCATCCAATTGTTAGACAGTGTATGCCCTTAACTTCAATCAGAATGATGTACATTATGACATTTAATGTAAATAAATAAATTAAATATTTGATTCATATTAATATGGTATATTTCTGTGTAATACCCTTAAATTGGATACTTATGAGACTCGTGTTAGTTTAGAATCTTCACAGTCGTTAAATAGATATAGGGAGATTTATCTTGCCAATGCTGATACTGATGTGCCGCCAAGTTGGTTGGGGTGGCTTGTCTCAGCTGCCAGGGTGAGACCTGAGGTACATGCAGTGTGGGTTTTCTTGAAACCCTAAACCGGACCAAAATTCCAATATTGCCTTAGACCTTGGAGATAAATGGGCAAAACCGGAATGTTACACCTGACCCCTAGACTCGATTATGATACTACACTAGGTGTCGGATTGGATTGTCTTTGATATGCCAATCAATGAGATCTTTAGAGGGGGTCAAAACCTGGGTATGTTGGAACAGTCTGAAAATTCATCTGAGTGAGTGATCATAGTGATAGGATCAGCCCCTTTGTCAGACAAAGTGAATGATCGGGGATACACTCTCTCTGATAGAAACCAAAACTTCCGGCAATCGATTTCAACCGTTGAAATTTGTTTTGCTAAATATATTTATATAAAGATACACACACATACATATATATATACATCTCTCTCTCTCTCTCTCTCTCTTATATATATATATATATATCAAAATGTTTTAATTCCCGGGATCCATGTGAATAGAGAGTGCACCACTGTACCTTGCAGCCGAGGGAGAGGTCCTTTCTTGTCGGGCAGTGTTTGATCATTATGGGCTGAGAGGTTAAGTGTAAGACCATTGAGGGTAATACCTGATGGGCTAATCTTGCATCTGCCTACAATCTTTCGGTTTTTATAAAGTGACTTGACCCAAGGACCATTTAGTGTAAATGTTGGACCCATTAAGAGCCCATTGTGATGGACTTAGGGGTTCATTGTCTCCTACAGTGAATTCGGCCAAGCCTTGTAACAGAAGCTGGGCTGAACCCATGTGGCTGATGTGTAGATCAATGTTTGGGTCCCACACCATACAAGGATAACCAAATAGGCAATAGATTAAGAGGTTAAGTGAGCACATAGACTTAATGGGCCTAAAGCCCAATTCAAACTAGCTTAATAAGATTAATTAAATGAGGGCAGTTCTGGGATTTGGATCAATAGATAGGATAAGGAATTATCCCTATCCAATTAAAGAGTCTAGATCCAAATAAAGATTTGGACCAAGAAACTCCTAATTAGATTAGAAAGGCTGATCTTTATCTGCAAATAAGATAAAGGATTATCTTTCCCTCTTAAAGAGAGTCCAGATCCAAATAAAAGATTTGGATTAGGAAACTCCTAATGGGATTAGGAGATCCTCTCTTTAAGGTTATAAATAGAAGAGCAGGGCGAACCTCTAAAAACAACTCATAGTCTGCTGAATTGAGAGAGAGACAACACAGTTTGACGGCACTTGTCTTCTGCTCTTGTTCTTTCCTGCTCTTGCCACCCTACCCAGTTCGATCTCCACCAGTGGGAGTAATCAAGAATGGTTCTTGATATTGCCTTTTGCTGAAGAATTCGGTTCTTGCTGAAGAATCGTCCTACTGATTCTACTTCACCTCACACCATGTCATCTTCGGTGGAAGCAATCTTTGGCCTTCTTCTTGGGCGCGAACACCTTCATTGGGGGTTTACTATTACTCCGTATCAGTTATATCCCTCTACTCCCTTTTGGTTTCAAATCTGGTTGGTTTGGTTTCAAGATTGATCATTGAAAATGCAATTTTCTAAAATAGGGAATGCAATTCCCGCATGAAAGAGAGAAATTTTTGAAAATTCTCCCAACCTTCCTACAAGGTTCGGCCATCCATATAATAAATCTCTCATCCCTTCACGAATCTATTCAAATTAATTTTAATTCAGATGGGTCCAACCCAAACCTGGTCTGTTGACACCCCTAGACAATAGTTCAAAAAGGGCTTCAAGCCTGGAACTTCTCAAAGTGATGAGCATAGAAGTCGTGGGAGTAGGTGGTAGATTCTTGCTTGTGTGTTCTCTCATCATTAGTATTAATTGCAAACAAATGGTGTATGCACTTTTTTTTGTAAGAATGGTGTATGTACTTGAAAATTATTGAATTGTCCTCTATTTAGAAAATTAATCCACACTAAATACTTCAGGGAAGAACACACCCACAAAAAAGAAGGCAACTTGGTGTTACTTCTGTAAATTTCAAATATAACTGGGAAGGAGCACAAAGCTTATGAAGATAAATTAAAGTGCAAGGAAAATATCAAGAGAGGAGGTATCTTTTAATCATTAACTGTTGTCCAAGCATAGTCATAAACAATGGGATGATGGTATTTCAGCATTAAGTCATAAAGGTACTAGGGCTGTTTGTAAACAGCTGAAATGGCTGTAACTGAATGATTTACTGCTTTGTCTTTTAATTTCATTGAATATTTTATTACTTAAATATTTTATCCACTAAAATACAAAACAATAAGTTATTGTTGTTTCAGATGTTACCAAGGGCTCCTTTATCTGATTAAAATATCCAGTAAAAAGTGTAGCTGCATATCTAACAAATGATTAAAATGTAAACAATGGACAATAAATGTGCCAGAAACACTCAAAATGAATATAAAATATCCATAAATTTAGTCCATGTTTCCATGAGATAATTTGAGGTTCTCACATTTGAAGATGGAAACTGACCTTTTTAAAGCAGCATCCAAGTCATGCTCTTCTTTATAGTTGAAAGCTTCATCAAACCCAAACTTGTTCTTCAATAAATCAACCTTACTTTGTACAGAAGTGGGAAAGGAGGAAGAGAAAACAAGTTAGAGATTGCACTGTTGGTAACTACCAAATTCTGTATCATGGTCAATCCATTCTTTCGGAGTTCTTCAAGATACAGTGGGATTTTGGGTTATAAATGCAGAAAAATAGAGTTTTATATAAGAAACTCCCAAGCTTTCATAATATGTTGGCCTGGGCTTAGCCAGAAATAAGGTTTAGATTCTGCCAGCATCCACGTCATAAATGTGCATTCATGCAATATTATATTTCCAGTTCACTTCAACATAATATTTCTATTTGAGGAAATTAGAAACACCATTTAGGAACAAGACAATTTAACAACAGTTCAAGTTTATATTTATACATGGTTTGCATGCAAGGGTTCAGAACATCTTAATTGCATGATCCCAAGGATTTGACCTGTGACATTCTTTATCTTTTCAACGCCAGATATGGCATACCATCAAGAGGATCCATGAAATCGAAACCTTGGAATCATCTAATATAATTGAGCCAACTTGTGATATGAGCTAAAAGCCTAAAATTATGGTGCTTGCACAAGAAGTTTCATTGGAAATGATAACATCAGGATCTCACCTTCTTATTGGTTCCAGCACTTCCAACCACATAGCAACCCATTAACTTAGCAAACTGTCCAACAAGCTGTCCAACTGCGCCTGATGCTGCTGATATGAACACATATTCTCCTTTTTTGGGAGAGCAAACCTCATAGAAACCAAAATAAGCGGTCATACCCGGCATACCTATGAAGCAGTCAGCATATAAATGTTAGATGGAGCAATGTACTCCTTATCGACCGGGATGAAGCCAAAAATTTAAAAAGCAATTAGCCTAGTTTGCAACTTTGTGAACTTGGAAAGACAGAAAAAATACAATTTACACCCACCAAGTACATGATAGGTGAGATTAGAAACATAGCATTAGATCCTTAGCAGGATGAAGCAAAAAGATAAGAAATATTGATCAAGAAAAACTAGAAAGAAATTAATATAGATTGAAATTTGTGATCAGGAAAGATATATAATAGCTAATATGTATTTTCACTCAGTACATGATAATCAGAAACATATAAGAGTAGTCCAAGGTCTCTGAGTGTGTCCAAGTAAATGAGTCATTTATTAAATTGGAGACACTCCAAAATCATCTGGTTTGGACATGTCTGACAAATCATCTAACCTTTAAAATATCAGTACTTTTGTGAAAAATGGACCCTAGTGTCATTAGTTTGTGAAGATCTTGAAATAACTATTGTAAGAATTTATAAAAAAAAAAAAAAAAAACAGTTCTGGCTCAATCTCAAAATAAGGAATTAATGTTGTTTTGCCAGAAATACACCATATCCTCTTATAACAATGCATGTTACTCCATAAATCCTCTTGCCAGCAGTTCACTGGTTGGACAATGTATTCAAATGAAAGGATTCCTTATATATATTCCCATGGTGGAACCATAAAATTCTATAGAAGAATTCATTGTACATAAAATTCTATAGAAGAATTCAAGGCCATATTTTTCAAATAACACCTACTGATATGGGTAAAGTGAAGAACTTTAAAAAATCTAGCAGATTACCAAGAATTCCAGTGTAATAGGAAAGAGGAACATCAGTATGATGAATTTTAAACAGAAATTGAGGCATCTGAATGAGACTGTATTCTTCCCATCCCGTCATCCCCCAAACCAAGTCTCCTTCTCTGAATTCTGGATGATCAGAATCCAAAACTTTAGACACACCAAACCCAGTTATGGCCTGCAAGTTTTTAACAAAATCCAAATATAAAAAGCAAGATCAAGGATTCAAATTCAAATTAGAACAAGAAGATCATTTTCAGTTTGATTTGCCTGCAGGGTTCTTTGGCTTCTTAACCCCGGTTGGTTTTATAAAGAGAAGAGACAAGTAAACTAATTAAATGAGTCCTGTTGTTGAAACCAATACATCTGAGTTCGACTACACTCAATGAATTCTACTTCCACAGTACCTGAACTAAAATGCCAAAGTCCAAACTAGCCCACATTCAAACTATGAAATAAGGCATGCATGTTTCTTCCTAAACTACTAATTAATCGAGGGAAAAGGAGGGAAAACCAGAAGTATTATTACCGAACCAGGCATGAAGGAATCAATGTAACTCGGACAGTCCAGTTTCGTCATTCGACCTCGCATGTAAGGATCGCAAGATAAATAGAGATTCTTCACCAGAATCGCCTTGGAGCTTGCAGGTACCTTCAATCGGATACTGCCGGCGGTACTCAGAATCATGTCTGTCTCTTTCACGAGGCCAGTGACGTAGTCTCTTAGTAGAACCTGTCTGTTTCTCACCTCCTCTCCTTTCTCCATTTCTACTCTGAATTTTGAAACCAGCCCTCTGCTCTCAATTCTCAAGCGAAATCATCTCTCTCTCTCTATGTATATATATCGGGTTTGTATGGCATGGAGTTGCATTCTACCAAAAAAAAAAGGGTTGCAAAGGACGAATGGACGATGCACGTGTCACTAGCTCAATCTTCTATCGCTATGGTAACGTGGCATTCCTACGAATGTTCTCTGGCCCAACAGTTTGCTATTGACATGTCATTAAATGTGGGTAAAATAGTATTTACACAATATTTTTTTTTTATGGGAGAATGACGATTCAGCTTGTAATTGATGCCAATTGATAGGCAGCCATTGGTGTATAGAGTAGGGTTTTTTACATTTTGAACGTTTATTAGCCTGCAGTGGAATTTAGAAATCTACATTAAGCCTGTCCTTATTTTTAGTTGAAAAGAAAATTGAGGACCTGAATTTAGTTAAAGTATCATGCTTAGTTTTTGCACCCCACATACACATCTCAAGGTGCATTGGGAACATCTTGTGAAGTTGTGATTGGGAGATATTCCCAATATACAATTGGAATATGCTGTGGGGGGACTGAATCACCTACCAACAAAATACATTTCAACCCTATACCAACATTATCTCACACTGCACATCTCATACATGGCAGGTTCCACTTTTATAGTGAGTCCCAATCTTAAATTAAAATGTGCAATGTGCGATGATGTTGGTAGAGGGTTGGAATGTGTTTTGTTGGCAGAAGATCCCAATTCTTGTGGAGCGTAAATATCAATTGGTTTTTTTACAAATAGTCAAAGTGATCTCAACCTCCCTTGAAATTTTTGATAAAATACTCCTAGTAATTACCTGACTTGCCTACCTCTCGACATTGGCATATTGACCTAATGCATTAATCTTTTAAAAATACCCATTTTACCCTTATATACATACATTGAGTGAAGTCTAGAAGGGCAAATTTGGCAATTTCAATATATTAAAAAAAGCCCTAACAAGTAGTAAGGGCAATTTTGTAACTAAAGTCAAATCTAGCATTTTTAATATGTTAGGGGTTATAAGTACCCCTAAACTATCTAACGAATACTTAAAAGACATCTAATTTAAAACCTACTTAAAATACCCTTGATTTTTTTTTGAAAATCGAGTTTCGTTAAGTCTTGCTATTAAATTAAATAAAAAGACTCTTTTACCCTTAATTATTCTTCAAACTTTCAAAACATGCCACTATTTTACATTTCTTCTACTTAGTCTATCACCTAAGAATTTTGTTTATTGTAGTATGGAGAAGAATAACACCAATACCAACACATCCATACTTGATGAGGGGTCATTTGGCCCGACCTATTCATGTACGGACACATGGAAGCAACCCATTGATCGGATGATGATTTGGCATTTCCTACCACCTCAACGAGCCAGGTCACCTCGGGTTCCTCGGGCACATTAGCCAGGACCGAGGTCTAAGAAGCTCGTGATGACCCAACCTGTCGAGGTGACATGTAGCCAACTTCTAGAAGCAAGCTAGCTGTCTCCGACCTCTTCCGGATCATGCTACACGTCTGTGAGTCTTATCCTCATCTCGCCCGGATTGGACGGACTCGATAAGCCTTATCAGCTAGCACGAAGTCCACCTCTTGGTGCAGAGCGGACTCCAAGTAGCACGGGCCGAAGATCTCGGAGGTGTTTTGTAAGACCCACGACAACTCACCTATATAAGGGCATCAACCCCAACGATACAAGGTATGTGCAATTTATTGATCACTAGCCTACTTGCTATCAAGCTTTCAGCTTGCAATACTAACTTAAGCATTGGAGTGCCTACACCGGGTAAGCCACCTCGGGTTCTCTGATTATTGTCTTCTAGTAGTTCGACTGGCCAGTTAAGCAACCGGCGTCTGAGCTACGCTCCAGCTAAGAGCATCCAAATCGCGCTCCATCAATTGGAACCATTTATGGTAACCACAACATAAAAGCTAAGTTCCTACCCATCTTCTTTACTTTCTATGAATTTCAATGGCATCCTCAATCACCAGCAAGAGTGTTGAGATGACTATCACCGGGGGACAAGACTAGCATGCACTCAACCCAAAGACCCCCTCTGTGACCATTAGACAATTCACCATGCCCCTTACTCTTCTAGGGGTATTAGTAGCATATAACTCAACTTTCGTAGCCCAGCAAGTCAATGCACCTATGCCCCATGTGAGCACCCCTCTCCCTTCGGCAGAGCCCTCCACGGTTCCCGCTGGGATAGAGGCTAGGCAATTCTATGAGTTGGTACAAAGTGTCCGAATCATGCACCTACAACGGCAATCCTAGGAGCATAGATTCAGAGCATGCATGTCATTGCCTCCACAGCAATATCAGCAATACCAATATCAATACCAGTTTCCTCCTCTCCAGTAGAACTAGAACCAACAGAACAGACGATAGTCGCCTCCCCAAAACTAGTAGAACAGACGTCAGTCACATCCCCGAGGGTTGGTACCATCTTGAGTTCCAACCCCACCTCGGGACCCAGCACCAATCCGGTGCCCCTCGCCATCCAGGCACTTTGCAGATGACCCGCGGAACCAGCCCCAGCGCATTTGACAGAGCGATCGGCAGCAATGATCGCGGAATGAATAACAACTCCATGAGCAACATGACCAGCAACATCATCGATGAGACAACAGGCAAGTTAGTGACCAACAATCCGGAGTGAGGGGTGAGGATCCAGCCCAGGACCCATCCTACCACCACGGTGACCAGATCCCAGCCTTTGCTCATGAGAACGTCAGCAATAGAGACCAGCCCTCTGTCCATGACAACACCGAGGTGAATAGCACTAGTGAGGTGACAAAGAAGTGATGCTGCCAACGCGTACGCCGCACCTCAAGTAAGAGTAGCACCGTCCCAACAGCTGAAGCAGAGAAAAGAAGGGAAGAAATCAGCTCGGTAGCTGCACAGCTGACCTCAATCCAATTGAGTTGGCCTTCCCCCTAGCACCTAAGATCCTCATGGCCCCAAGGCCGAAGAACTTCAAGACGCCCGCCCTAGAAACTTATGATGGAAACTCTGATCTGAATGACCATGTGGGAAATTTCCAATCTTTGATGTTGCTCGTCGGGGAAGATGAAGCCATCCTCTGTATGACCTTTTCCGTGACTTTCAGAGAGACAACAAGATCGTGGTACCGAAATCTACCCCTGGGCTTGATCAGAAGTTGGAAGCAATATGTGGACCGTTTTACAACTCATTTTGTCACAAGTAAGAAGTGCCCGAAGTCGATGACTAGCCTTCTGAATGTGGTCCAATGGGAGAATGAGTCCTTGAGGGACTACATCAAGAGGTTTAATTCAGAAACACTACAGGTACTGAATCTTGACTGCGCCGTGCAGCTCACCGCGGCCCAAAGAGAAGTATGCCACCTTGATCTTTGTTGGAACCTCAAGTTGAACCCACCTAGTACTATGGAGGTGTTCCTCGAAGAAGCTGATAAATTTATCAAGGCGGAAGAGGCTCTCGGGTCCTAATTAGAGTTGCACCAGGCAGAGAAAAGGAAGAGAACTAAAGAAAAGGTGAGCAGCAGCAAGCAACACCAGCGAAAGAGCAAATCGCTGAAGAGAAGTATGTCACTGCGCAGCAGGTGAAGCAGGTTGCCAAGAAAGAGCCAGTCACCACCTCGGGGTTTTGGGTCAGGTCGTCGATCTAGAACCCCTCCAATCCAGAGAACAAGCTACACCACCCTGAACGAAAAATGGGGCAAAATCCTAAGGTCAATCAAGGACACTAACTATGTTAAATGGCCACCCAGTATGAGAGGAGATCCCGCAAATTGTAACCCGAACGTGTACTACCACTTCCACTAGGATATCGGGCATGATACAAAAAGTTGCCGCAACCTAAAGGACGAGATCAAGGAGCTGATCCGCTGTGGTTACCTGAGCAAATTCATCAAGTATGAAGATAGAGAAACAAGTCACCGACTTGCCGAGCAACGAAGAGATGCACCAAAGCCGAGCAAGCGGAACGACCGCAACCAGCAACCTTGGGATCCGCCAACAGAAGACAAACCGATCTGTGGGGTAATTAATATGATTACTGATGGATCAATTATAGCAGGTTATAGCATAGCAGTTGGCAAGACAGCAGTTCGGGAGCTTGATCACGAGGGTGAGAACCCATCGAAGTGCCCTCGGGTGGAGGAAGTTATCTACTTCACCGAGGACGATGCTTGCGAGATCCAATATTCGCATGACGACGCCCCCATTGTCAAGATGATCATGAATGACTTCAAGGTGAAGCGGATCCTGGTAGATTCAGGCAGCTCCGCGGACATCATCTTCTTGGAGGCATTTGACAAGATGAAGTTAGATCGAATTGATCTCCAGCCAGCATATACATCATTGGTCCATTTCAGCGGAGGCATGGTGAAGCCCCTTGGTAGGGTAACAGTGCTAGTAGCAGCGGGAGCGAAGCCCAACACCGTCTTGTTTGAGCACTCCTTCCTCGTGGTCGCCACCCCGTCCCCCTACAATGTCATTCTAGGTCAGCCCATCTTGCATGCACTTCGTGTGGTGGTGTCAACCTATTAACTTTCAATGAAGTTCCCAATGAACTACGGAGTAGGGTTAGTACAGGGTGACAAGTGTGTCTTCGTGGTTACGTCGAGCAAGTTCCTCAAGTATATAGTGAACCAGCATGGCATTGAAGCAAACCCGAAAAAGATATAGATCATCCTAGATATGAGATCACCCCAGACCGTAAAACAAGTACAAAGGCTAACTGGTCGAGTTGCTGCCTTGAACTAGTTTATGTTTAAACCGGCTAGTCGGTGTTTATCCTTCTTTAAGGCCATTAAAAAGAATGAGGACTTTGAATGATTTGAAGAGTGCCAGCTCGCGTTCGACAAGCTCAAAAAGTACTTAAGTACCTTGCTAGTTTTAACCCAACCTGAACTTGGAGACGAGCTAAGACTATACCTCTCCACAAGCAACGAGGTAGTCAGCTTGGTACTAATAAGAAAAGTAGACTGGGTCCAAAGGCCTGTCTACTACATTAGCAAGGTTTGCAAGCATTTGAGACCAGGTACCCCAACATCGAGAAGTTGGCCTTCGCACTAGTCATCGTAGCTCAAAAACTATGACCTTACTTCCAAGCCCATAACATCACCGTCCTAACTGATAGACCGTTGAAGCACATCCTACTGAAGCCCGAGGTCTCAAGCAGGTTGACAAAATGGGCCATCGAGCTGAGCAAATACGACATTCGGTTCAAGCTGCTCCCAGCAATCAAAGCATAAGTCTTGGCGGATTTTGTCGCAGAATGTACGTTCAGCATGCCGACCACTGAGGTGGCTGAGCCGACTAGCACATCGGAAGCATCAACTAATGCGACGCCCATTCTAGACAAGGAAGCCCCAGCCTAGGACGAGGAGCCATGGATCCTCTATGTCAACAGCTCATCTAATCAGCGAGGAAGCGGAGCTAGACTCATATTGTACGGGCCAAGCGAGGTGAAGCTGGAGTATGCTCTTTGGTTCAGATTCGAGGCGTCAGACAATGAAGCGGAGTACGAGGAACTGATAGTCGAGCTAGAATTGGCAAAGGAGGTTGGCACAAAACACATCATGGTGTGTAGTGACTCTCAGTTGGTGAATAACTAGGTGAATAGCGAGTATGAGGCTCGGGAACATGCCATAATGGCCTACTTGGCCAAAGTGAGGGAACTCCTGCTCGGCTTCCACTCTTGGTTTATCTGAAAAATTTTGAGATTAGAGAATGCAGAGGTCGACACACTATCAAGGTTGGCAAGCACTAGCAACATCACCATGAGGAAAGTGTACATTGAAGACCTGCTTCGGCCTAGCATCGTTAGGGTGGCAGAAGGAGTTGCTCCTGTGTTGCAAGCAGAACCAAGCTGGATTGACTCGCTTGTCGACTATCTGTTCCATGGGACCCTACCAACAAAGCGCAATCAGCGCGGAGGGTAGAGCGTCAGCCATCCCATTATGTTCTCATTGGCAAGCGGCTGTATAGGAGATCCTTTACGCTCCCCTACTTGCACTGCTTGCGACCCTCAAAGGCGAGCCAAGTGCTACATGAAATCCACGAATGTCTTTGTGGAGGACACTTAGGGAGTAGGGAACTCACCCAAAAAGCGCTAAGGCAAGGATACTACTGGCTACTATGAAAGTGGATTCACTAGACTGTTATCGACCTGAAGTATCCTCGGTCCATTCTACCTACAATCGGGCAAAGAAGATTCCTAGTCGTGACGATTGATTATTTTACAAAGTGGGTGGAGGTCGAGCCCTTGGTGGCCATCACAGCCCGGAACATAAAGAACTTCTGGAGGAACATCGTCTGTAGGTTTGAACTACCAAAGGTGTTGATCTCTGACAATGGGAAGCAATTCGAAGACACCAAGTTCTAAAATTGGTGCACTACGATGAGGATCCAGCAAAACTTTACGTCGGTGGCACATCCACAAGCAAACGATCAGGCTGAGGTGACGAATAGGCGATTCTTCGCAGACTAAAAGCTCGACTAGCGTGAGCCAAGAGTTTGTGGGTCGACAAGCTGTATAGTGTCCTTTGGGCCTATCAGAAAACTATGAATATAGGTGAGACCCCATTCAATCTGACATATGGAACGGAGGCCGTCATCCCAGTTGAGATTGAAGTACCAACCTTGCGGCTTGAGGCATACGACGATGAGCTGTAGACCAACCTTGACCTGATTGAAGAAGTACACGACCTAGCCTATATCCAGATTGCGGCTTACCAGCAGTGAGTAGCTCGGTATTACAACGCTCGAGTCATGCGACGCCAATTCTGAGTTAACGACCTTGTAATTCAGAAAGTGATGGTACCTGAGCCAGGTGTAGGTAAGCTCAGACCGAAATGGGAGGGTCCGTACAGAGTAAGACGGGTTTACGCTGAAGGGACATACAAGCTTGAGACATTGGAAGGGAGGCAAGTGTCGTATGCTTGGAACATCGACAACTTGAAGAAGTATTACTTATGAGCTCGGGTATCAAGCATCTGTTACATCAAAAAAAATTCTAAGTACAAATGACCACCCACTTAGGTGAACTGGTCAGGCTGCATGTCGGGTAAGTTACAAATCAAGGAATGGACCATGAGTCATTCTAAAGCCTAAGGGCCATAGTGCGAAGCTGATAGTGACCTTGGCACCAAAGTTGAATAAGACCTAGTTGCTTTTTTAGCATATGGGCACCGTAGGTAGACCTTATTTATGCCTCACTAGTGTATAGGCAGTTCGTGTCATATGCCTTACCATGCATGTTCACCTCGGTTGATAGCTACTTCGGGTTACCCCTTATCGTGCCTAGTTGTTTTAAAAGCTAAGCATCTCGGGAGAACCTACGCTTAGAAATTTTGTAAGTAAAGTTGTTGTACGTGATGTGGGAGAGAAGAGTTCTATTTCATTACAAAAAATAGAGAATAATTTGCACATCAATATCAAAAAAAGGAAGAAAGAAAAATCTACTAGGTCGAGCTCGAAGGCTCGGTACATGTTGTTTGTATAGGGGGTCCAAGAAAAGAGGCAAAAATTAGTCTTCATGGGGCTCCTTGCCCCCACCTTCACGAACTCAAAATAAACCTTGGCTTCCTCAGTTTCCATGACGTCCTCAGCAACCTCTTCAATCTCCATGGCATGCTCGTCAGTGGAACCCAGGCTATCCTTTTCAACGACCCTCTAGTCAACATTGTTATCACTTTCTTCATCGGTGTTAGAGTCCTTCTCTGTTGTAAGTACCATCTCTGTAGTGACTCCAATGGTGGTGACGGCTCCGAGGTCGAGCTGGGGGAATGAACGTCTGGCCAACCAGTGGTAGAGCTTGAAGGCCGTTCTAGCGAGGTCTTGTCTAAGATGATTGAACTCTAGAGAGTCTTTGTAGGATTTAACAGCAAGCACCTCAGCGCCCTTGATCCCTTGAGTAAGAGAAGCTTCATGCTCAGCGAAAGCAATCTTCTACTCCTCGGCCTTCGTCAGCCCGTCAATGTGCTCCTCCCTCGATTTCACCTTGGCTTCCAGCTTTCTAATGGCATTGACAGCCTTCACAAGTTTCATCTGGCACTCTGCAGCTGCAGACTCGACGGCTTGTTTCTTGGCATCGAAAGCTTTTGCCTTTGCCCCGGTAGCTTTTATCCTTGCAACCTGCTGCTCAGACTACTTGAGAAATGAGTGGATGATGGAGTTTGTCTGCAAGAAGAGCATAATTCACTAAGTAGAAAGAAAGTACAAACAAGGTATAGTGTTGAGATGGGAGGCATACCACCATGAGGTGACCCAAGGCTTTAGCGGTGAGTTGATGAGGCTGCAACTTGACATACTTGGAGACTTCATCAAAGAAAACCGCCTCCTTACTCGAGATGATTGGGTCGAGGCTCGGGTGTCTGGGTCACCTCGAGTTCGTGAGGCGGCGACTTTGTCCCTTGGTCTTCTTCGACTAGATCGATGACGGGGACTACCTCATCCCTGGCAGGAGCAACAGGTGCAGCGGGTGCAGTGGGCTTAGCCACCGATTTCTCAGAGGTGTCACCCCGGGATGCCTTCCTCTTCTTCCTCTTCTTCATTTCAGTAAATAGCGACATTATCGAAATATCAACCATGATGCTTGTGGAAAACGAGTAGAAGATTAGCCAAAGTGGTACAAAGTAAAATAAGCTAGAAATGATGAAGTGCGTACGCTCGAAGAGGCGACCTACCTGGAGGACTCAACCTGGCCTTAACAAGCTTATCCTCGGCCAAGTAGTCTCTTAGTATCAGGTTGAGCTCCACCATAAATTGCATCTTCTTCTTCATCTTCCTACTCAATCGATCCCTGGGGCCACTGATGCCTTTTCTCCAGTGAGTTGGGAAAGGTCACCCCATCAACAATAACAATGAAGTACCTACTCTTCCATGCTGGTACCTTGGAGGGATACTCATGGAGAAGCTTATATCCATGTCGGAAATCTATGTAGTAGCTATATTTTCCACTCCCTTGGGATTTTTCCTGATGGAACTGAGTGAGCTAAAAGTTTTGATATCTAAGGGGAGGTCGAAATCATGGAACAAAGATATGGCGCCAACCACGGCATGAACCAAGTTCGAGGAAGTTCGAGTGAAGTTGGTCGATGGTGACAACAAAAAATTTAAGGACTTCAACAATAGAAGGGTGAAGAGGGAAGCAGAACCTGACAATCAATTGCTCCTCAAAGACATTAATCTCTTTATGATCGTGTTCCCAGGGAAACCCTTCCAAGGTTAGGTTATAGCCATAATGATCAGGGAATTTGTACCGGACAGCCAATGCACTGATCTTCTTGAGTGTCAAGGTAGAAGGACCGAAGCAATCAGGCCCCTGAGGAGGACGAACATGATGTGAAGACAACGCCTTTCGTTCCTGAACCGAGGTGTCCACCTCGGCCAGACTAGAGTCTGAGTTCTGGGTCGAAGTGACCATCTCGGTCGGGCCAGACTCTAAATCTTGAGCTGAGGTGCCCTCCTCGGCTTGACCGAACTCCCCACTTTCCTTAAAAGGCTATGACTACTAGGCATGCTGGAAAGAACAAGAAGAAACGAACTAAGGCAAGGAAAGACAACTTACCTAAGAAAGGAGAAAGGAGAACAACCTCAGAGATGGGAGAAAGACCACCGACTTGGAAGCTAACGCGTTACCTCCAGAACACGAGAATTCAGATTAAGACAAAGTGAATGAGACCCTAATGCCCCTATTTATAGCCATTGTAGTTGATCATGGATGATTCAAATCAGTTTAATCCGACGGCTCCCATAAAAACCGGTCACATGACTTTCGAGGTCAAAAATGGTTAAGCCTGTGTTTTGACATCCGCGGAGTTTTTAGTCTAACTGATGTCAACGCGTCCCCGATACACGATCTAATTTTATGGTTGAGCCAATTGGGTCAATAAGATCTGATCTCTAGATCGGACCTCAGCCAAGACGAAGACCGAGCCAAATCTACCTAAGATCGTCATGAACTCCCCGCACCGGGTCAGGACCCCTGGCACAGGGAGTGGGGGGAAATTGAAGAGGGGTGATTTGGCCCGACCTATTCATGTACGGACATGTGGAAGCAACCCGTTGATTAGATGATAACTCGGCATTTCCTACCACCTCAGCGAGCCACGTCACCTCGGGTACCTCGACTAGGACCGAGGTCCGGGTAGCTCATGATGACCCAACCCATCGAGGTGACACGTAGCCAACTTCTAGAAACCAATCAGCTATCTTTGACCTCTTCGGGATCATGCCGCCTGTCTGCGAGCCTTATCCTCATCCCGCTCGAATTGGACGGACTCGATAAGCCTTATCGACTAGCATGAAGTCCACCTCTTGGTGTGAAACAAACTCCTAGCAATACGTGCTAGAGATCTCGAAGGTGTTTCGTAAGACCCATGACAACTCACCTATATAAGGGCATCAACTCCAATGGCACAAGGTACGCGTGATTTATTGCTCACTAGCCTACTTGCTATCAAGCTTTCAGTTTGCAATACTAACTTAAGCATCAGAGTGCCTACATTGGGTAAGCCACCCTGGGTTCTCTGAATGTTGTCTTCTTGAAGTTCGACCGACCAGCTAAGCAATCGAAGTTCAAGGGTACGCGTGATTTATTGCTCACTAGCCTACTTGCTATCAAGCTTTCAGCTTGCAATACTAACTTAAGCATCAGAGTGCCTACATTGGGTAAGCCACCCTGGGTTCTCTGAATGTTGTCTTCTTGAAGTTCGACCGACCAGCTAAGCAATCGAAGTTCAAGTTGTCCTCCAGCTAAGAGCATCTAGGTCGCGCTCCATCAATACCCATCTCTCCATTAGTTTGTGGTAGATTGTAGGAAAATATAAAGCATCCACCCATTTAATCAAAAAGATCTTCTTCGTTGTATAAGCTCAAAACCCTCATGATATCGCAATATTTCCAATATGTAGTCAAAGATTTATCACTTTTTCCCAGGATCCAACCCTCCAAATAATTGGTGAATCCCCCTCCTTGTGAATGCTTTTTTACAACTTGCTTTGTATGTATAATCTACTTCCTCCTTGCGAGTGAACTTGTCTTTGAATTGTTTCCCACCTATGTGTTTTTGTTGGAATCGAAGGATGAGTTACGTTGGGTCCAAAAAATGAAGAAAGAGTTTATGAAAGCTAGTGAGGATAGTCCTCACCTCCAAACATACTCGGTACAAATGAGGATGTTTTGCCATTTTTTTTTAGAGACGAAATCCTAGCATTACAAATCCACCCATTTGATAGAATTTTGAATCAAGCTCTATATAAGTCCATTATCCTTGGGTATTCATAGAGTGGTTGAATCCAATGATCATTTAGGTGTAAATGTTGAGCACATGCTGATTAGCTCAGGGGTTTACTGCCTTAAGCAATGAATTTGGCCTAATCTCTTTCAGATGTGGGGTCAGACCCTCATGGACTTGTGTGAGACTTTTGTGGGATCCCATGCCATACAATATCAGGCCCAAAGTGGCCATGCAACGCTTAGGGACACGAGCCTTTAAGTGAAATGGGCCTAAGGCCCATTACTAACATGATTAATTAATTGCCATGTGGTTTAAGTCAAAACTGGGCTTGGATTTAGCTATGGAGAATCTATCCTCTTAAGAGGATAATGTTTATTAAAAAAAAGGTTTTGATCCAAGTCAAATTTAGATCGTCTCCTAATTGGATAAGGAGTCTTGCTCCATAAAGAGATAAAAAGAGAAGAGGGTAAATTCTTCTTGAATTCCTCTCATTTTTTATCTCTCTTCTTCTCTCTTGAATCCCCAAAACCCTATCATGACTTAAGCTTTTCAAGAACTGATTTCTATCAGTTTTCAATATTTTTGCAAAAAAAACAGTAAAGAAATTCAGGCTCACTCATCTTACTTGATCCAATTTAGTTGGATAGTAGATTTTCTGAAATCAAAGTTGCTGAATTGGTTTTTCCTATACACTGCGCCATTTTCAATTGGAGGATGATTTTGAGACTGATATTGGGCATGAACTACCACATTGAGAATTGTGATTTATGGTCTTTGTATCAAGTATAATATCCTTTTAATTTGGTTTCAAATCTGATCCGATTAAATGCAAGATCGATCAAAAAATTCAGTTTTCAAATTTGTCGAAAAATTGGTTCCCGAAAAGGTAAAAAAAATTAAAATTTCAATAGCATAATTGAGCCATCCATACGATGAATTCTAAACCCTTCCAACACTTATCAACCACAATATTAAATTGAAAACTCTCATAGATGCACTCAAAATCAATATAAATTATTTTTGGAAGAATATAGATTTAGTTATTGCAATTATAGCCATTATTGTTTTTATAGTAAAGAAATTCATCACATTGATAGTAACATCAGATAGGATTTTAAACCACCACATAACTCCATAGATTGCCATCACTCCATGTAGGTTATCGATACATGTTACAAATAATTGGATTGGAGATATTAAAAGAAAAAGGTACAATTTATGCTTTACTGTCATCAACTCATCATATTTAATGTATCTTGTGATGAATTTTTAGTAGATTGGGAGCTTAAATATTGGTTGATATATTATTTAAGAAAATTATTGTGTTTATACCTTATTCATGGTAACTTCAACCATAGATTTATTAATGTATTGGATTTATGGAAGTTTCCCTAATGTAACCAAATGCATCCATAAAAATGACATGCTTATCCATTTCCAAGCTTGTCGGTATTATATGTGATACCAACATTTTCAACCTTGTTAATAACTACTAAATTGTTCTCTAAAATCTCAGGGGGGCAGCCAACCACCACCTTCCACTCAACTGGAGAAGAGGGATAAGTCCTTGCAAAGTTCATTTCAAGTTACAAGTCCCATCCAATCACTCTCTTAATATCTGCTTTTTTTTTTTCTGTTTCTTTTCTCCACTTGGACCATTAGATATCTAAAAGAACTAAAGTCCACTGCATGTGCTTTAGGCTCCATTTAGAAGGAGTACAAATACAAATGTGTAGAGCGCAAAACCTTGTATTTGCATTAATTTGTATGTATTTGTACTATACATATTTGTATTTGTACTCCTTCCAAACTGAGCTATACGTGCAAAGCAAGCAACAAAACACAAAGTGATGAAGTGCTGAAACTCCTGCATGGATCAACATGTTAGTGACAGACTCAAATGTAGTGGTGAACTGGATGGCAAATAATAGTCAATATATGGAAAGATAGGCAAGCCATAAAAGAAATTAGGCACTTGGAAAGAGAATTGGAAGTAAGGTTTTGCTGGGTAAAACAGACGGAGAACAGTCTAGTAGATGGAATGGAAAGGAAAGGGGTGGAGAGTACAGAAATTTTTTGGTTCAAATGATGATGCAATTAAAAATGGGGTGAGTGGATTGTTTCTTGCAGGGATGCTTGGGATACCATATACACATCATTCTTTTCATAAATCAATAAAATTCCTAAAGTTAATAACCAAAGAAAAAAAGCAAGCAACTAAACACATGCTATCTAACTTTATTCTTCCCTGCCACATCACAAATATGGTATAACTTTGTAAAATCTTTCACAATGCATTATGTTTCTCCTTTTGCCTTCTCTTCTGATTCTAGCTTGGAAGGTGAAGGATTTCATATTTGTAAGATGCATAATTTGGATCATATTATTCTACTCCTTGTTAATCCTCAAAGATTTTAGAAAGATTTTTAATACTTGTTTTCCCTTTTCTGATGGGACAGCACTAACTTGGTCCTCTTTTAGATTGTGTTTGGATGCTCAGATAGTGAATGAAAACGAGGAATATAAAGAAAGTTTTCTGAGAATGATTCTCTTGTTGGCATTTAGTCGGCCTGAAAAAACGTGTGGACCCAAAAATCAATCTTCTTGATCCCCCTTTGTATTCTGAAAACTGATGTTAGTTTTCCTATTAAAACCATCACAAAACCAAATAAATCTGACAAAAGAATTACAATAGAGCCACATTTACAAAAAAAGATGAGGTTAGTTAGAAGTGAATGCTTCAGATCCCATAACAGTCAAAGCCTTCAAAGCTTATCTTCATTATTTCTTGACAACCAAACTGTTAGAAAAGGAAAGCCATGTCTTTGTTATTTCCTTTTTCTTTTCTTTTTTTTATGGGAAACCAAGTACAGATGATTGCTGCAGAACTTACTACCAGTCAATATACAAGTTCAAGAAGTGAGACCAGGTAATCTCACTGCTTAAGAGACTATAGAGGAAAAGGGAGTTACACCAGTTGTCACTGAAGATACCATTGTCATCAAGATAGTGGGAAGAAGGGAAGACAGGAAAAGCTGAACTACAATTTTCCCTTCCCCAGTTTTCCAAGTCATCATTACCATCTGAGCCTTCTCCCAACTATATGGAGTTGACTACAAGAATCCTGTTTCACCATTCCGTTCTATTCAGGAACAAATGTTTATAAACTCAGAGAGGATAAAATTCCATTTTTACCAATGACAACATCAATTAAACCTTAATCAAATTATTTTCCATAGTTTTGATTCGTGTCTCCTTATTCATGTCCATTAAATTCTTAGAAAATTCAGCCATTGTAGAATCCAACATTAATAAAACAAATGGAAAAATGCCTGATATAGGTAATAAGTACAACTCCATAAAAATAAATATCATCATCATCATCATCTAGCCTTGTCCCATATATATGGGGTTGGCTACATGAATCCTGTTTCACCATTCTGTTCTGTTCAGTGCCATATACATTGTTTAATCCTAGGTGCTTACATCATTTTCTCATTTTGATCGGAAACTTAAATAATTTCTTATTACTTCAACCATAGTTCTTTTTGTTTGGCCGCTATCTCTTCTAGCCCTTTTAACTTGTAACAGATTACTTTTTCTAACAAGTCTGGAGATGGTCTTCTATGCACATGAACAAACCATCTCAATCTACTTTCTCTCATTTTATCACCTATTGGATCTTCTCGTAGGTTCCTTCATATGACTTTATTTCTAACCCTGTCCTTCCTAGTTTTACCACTCATCCATCTAAGCATTTGCATTTCTGTAACACTCATTTTTGGACTCCATAAATATAAATATCTATAATTAAAATTTGTAAGGAACTTTAGATATTTCAACTTTTTATCTTGATTTTAGATAGGACCTGAATGAATAGTATATTAAACCCTCAGCAATTTGATATGATATGGAAAGAGATAAGATAAACATGACAAGGAACACTAGGAAAATACGTTAGAGAGAGAAAATTCACCATTTAAATTGTTGATTTTTTTCTCTTGAGATTTTTAACTGGCTCTGAAATTCTGCAGACATTTTGAAGAAAATTTCAGTTTTAACTGAGGTTGAAACCGAGTTTAAAACTGAGACTTAAATCATCGGCATACTATTCAAAAATCATATAGCTACATATTTACAGATTTATTATGCTGCTTCCATTAAATTCTTACACCACATTTCACTTGGAAAATGAGTTCAAACTTAAAGCAACATGAGTGGAAAAGAGAATCTATCTATTCGAGACTCTAATATAAAATTGCATGACCAGAAAAGCACAATAAAATGGAGATAAGGGATAATTTCTCTAGATTACATGGGAAATGGAACATATAAAAGCGGGATTCCAATGTATAACAGCTAAAACAAAAACTAAAATTCTATAAAATAAGAATTCGATTTGAAATCATACAATTGCAGACATTACAGATTGTTTATAGTGCTTTGGTTACATCTTGTACTATATCTTAATAATACCTTTTCAGTGTTTCATTTCTCGAGCAACAATAAGTTCATTGAGGATGTCAGCATCACCAGAGTCAGATGGAACTAGAATTTCATCATCAACTGTGAAATTGTATCTTTCTCCAATGGCTCTTAGAAGCTGGTATACTTCAAACATAGTAGGTCTCTCCTTTGGAGTTGGCAAGACACAATTACAGGCAACTCTAAGAAATTGGAGGAGCTCGCCATCAAAATCTTTCCCAACCAAAGACTTATCAATGGCATCTTGGGGATGAGAATCACTTGAAAGTTTTGTAACCCACTCTGCCAAGTTTCCTTTGAAGCCTTCAGGGGCATTTGCCACATGGGTGGGTCTCTCACCAGTAACAAGCTCAAGAAGCACAATACCAAAGCTGTAAACATCTCCCTTGGGAGTAGCCACCAGTGTCCGTGCATACTCAGGAGCAACATAACCCAAGTCCCCAAAATCCCCATTCACAAAGGTACTCAAGTGTGTATCAACTGGGTTCATAAGCCTTGCAAGTCCGAAATTGGATATTTTTGGCTCAAAATCCTCATCCAACAATATGCATTTGGAACTTATGTTTCTATGGAGAATACGGGGATTGCAGTTATGATGGAGCCATGCAAGGCCTCTGGCTGCTCCTATCCCAATCCTTAGCCTTAGTGACCATTCCATGGGCTTAGCCTCAACCTCCACAAAATGCAGCCGATCATGGAGGCACCCATTTGGCATATATTTATACACCAGAAGCCTCTCTTTCTTTGCCATGCAGAAGCCCAAATGTGGAACCAAATTACGGTGCTTCACACTCCCCAAAGTATTCATTTCAGATATAAATTGCTTCTCAGAATGTTGTGTGTCTTCTAACCTCTTGACCATAAGGGAGGAACCATCTGGAAGCAATGCCTTGTACATTGTCCCTGTTCTTCCTGAACCAATGATGTTGTCTTTGTGGAAGTTGTTAGTAGACTTCATGAGATCACTCAACCTCATCTTGCAAACAGACCTCTCAAACATGGAAACCTAGAGAGCAGAGTATTTCCTTTCTCAGTGCTTTCTAGCCAAAAACTGGAAAAAGGAAACAAGAATAAAGAGAAAAGCATAATACAGGAAAGAGATCAGATTAGCTTACCTTGATGCCTTTAATTCCCGTAATATTCTTTGCCCATTTGTTTCCTTCGAGGTCTTCTTCCTTCTTCCTTATGGACACTGTACGCATCCAGAAGTACAATGCAACACTAACAACCAAAAGTGTAACAACCACCCCAGCAACTGCTGACCCAATTATAACTGCACCATGAGACTTCTTAGCAGGTGCTGTGCATTTACTACCCAAAGGCTCCCCACATAGCGCCGGATTATTTGCAAAGCTATCTGATGGAAAGTTGGTATTAACAAAGGTAGGGATAGGTCCAGACAACTGATTGTTGGCAACACTAAATGTCTTGAGACGATTGAGTAGGATAAATTGTGGGGGGATTTCTCCTGTCAATTGGTTCTTTTCAAGTTTGAGGGCGTTCAAGTATGTACAGTTAGAGAGACTAACTGGGATCTGACCACTAAAACGATTGGAGGAGAGATCAAGGGTAGTCGCATATATAATCATCTTTGAAACATCCAGTGGAATGGGTCCAGAAAGATTGTTGTTAGAAAGATCTAAGCCTGTCAAGGTAGTGCAATTCTCAACACCCTTCGGGAACTGGCCCTTCAGACCCATGTCTGACAGGCGAATGTTTATGACCCTGTTCTCGTCAGGGTGCCAGCAATCAATCCCCGTAAATTTACAGATGAAACCTTCTGTTTTGTTGTTAAAATTCCATGAAGATAAGTAGTTGAAAGGGTCTTCCAGTGAACTTTTCAGGCTTTTCAAGCAGTTAATATCTGCATCGCTACCATCGCTTTTGGTAGCAGTCAGCAGCAACCAGGAAATAGCATACAGAACAGCTAGACAACTGCAATTCATGGTTTTTAGCACAAAAAATCCCTATTCTTATTCAAAAAAGAAAATCCTTAGAAAATCCAGCATAACCCCAGGAGTAAAAAAAATCCGAAATGAAAATAAGAATAAACAATAACTAAATCAACCAATAGTCTCCAATTTCGTTCGACATCAAAGGAAAAACCGTCTGGTTCCACGACATAGTAACCCCAATTGCACACAGAAGACCTGCCAGAATTACAAGTTATTACACCCAGTCACCCAAAGGAGGAAAGGGAGGAGAGATGAGGAAAGAACAGAGTACTTCAGCTCTGTATCTCTACGATCAACATATACCACCCAGAATTAAAAGGAACCTAATAAAGAAAACTACAAACAACAAAACCCCCAATTGCAGTCTTTGGGAATCAAAACACGGATACCCAACAGCCTTCCGCTCCATGAAACCCAAAGAACCTATTAAAGACCCAACCACCCAATTTGAATTCCTTCACACACCCATCAAAATAAATAAAGATACAGAGATGCCCAGTTGGAAATATCAAAAGAAACTACCAAAAAAGCGCGCCAAATTAAGCAACTGACCTGTAACTTCCGTGCCGCAACAGATGTAAACCAAAAATAGTCGCACAGAAAACGAAACCCTGAATGCTCAGAACACCCGGAAGAAGTTTACTCAAAACAGTGACGAAGCAGCATCATGTCACAACATAATTCACAGAAGACTTCCAGGGCGCAAGGACCCCAAGACTTTTGGGACGCAAATAAAAGACCCCGAAAATCCAAAAAGCGCGTATCTGTTTGAAAAATCAAAGCCTGTAGCGAGACAGTAGAGCTAAAAGTAACAAACCCACTAACCACAAAAAACAGAGAGAGAGAGAAAGAAAAAAAATCAACAGTTCAACACGATGAATATGGGTCAAATGAAGAAAAAAAAAAGGTATTCTAAGTCGATTCCTTCTTATTGCCTTTATTGATTTCTACTTTGCAGTCTAATGAAAGATTCGAAGATTTGACGATTTGGGTCAAACACGAAATGCCATTTCAATGCTAAGAAAGTGAAAGAAGTGGCGTTACGGTTTACACAATTACACTACTTGTTTGTGTATTCAATTATCAGTCAAAGACGCGCGTACTCGCATATTTGCCGCCGAAACCTCCAATGACCAGAAATCTGTCGCTTCGTAACTGTTATCACTCGTTAAGAGTAGAGGAGGGGTTTGTCACACAAGAAAATGAAACGTGAATCCATTTTAAGTGAAAAGCTCGGTTCGGCTCATTTATAAGTGAGTTTCGAGTCTATATATATATATAATTCTTAAATTTTTAAATATTAAATAAAAATATTTTTATATATAATTTTTTTATTTTTATAAATTTTTTTTTCTCAAATCGAGTTTGGGTCGAGTCGAATTCGGGCTCATGAGATTTTGACTAGAGCCGAGTTTGAGTTCAATGTTTTAATTCAAACTGAGCTCGAGCCTTGTATAACCTTGCCAAGTCGAGCTCAAGGTCTAGTTAGAGAATTGGACCCCTACTCATGTCTTAGGTGAGGATTTAACTCGATCTAGTTAGAGAACTGGACCGGACATCATCCGGAAAAGGTAGAGGTTCATGGGTTAGAGGTCTGATCGGGTTGAATTGGAGGTTAAACTATACTGATATAATAAATAATATATATATATATAATAAATAAAATTAAAAAATGACTGAATATGAAGAAAAATTAATCCAAAATAAAAAGCTTGAGGCAAATTAAAGGTCAAATTCCAAGATGGCTTAGGCTATCCTACTGAACAACTAAGTGGACTGTGTCTTGTATCTTGGCTGAATTTGGTGGACTGAATGACTGAAGCAAAGATCAAATTATAATTTAATTTGAACAAACCTATAAACAAAAGTTAGAAAACCATGAGTAATTAATTAATTTCGAGTTCAATAATTAAAAAAATCAATATTAAAAAATTAAAATAAAATAAACTTTAAAGTGTAAATGTTATAGAATGCAGAAATCAAAATTGCAAAATTTACATTTTTCAGGGTTCAAGCAGTGGGAGGAGGAGGAGAAGGAAGAAAAGTAAGAGAGGGTCAGAGGCTCTCGCATGGTGAACAAAGCACCGCCGTATTAGAGAAAGAGGAGGAGGGGGAGAGAACACCAGCCGGCAGAGTTGGAGGAACGTGGTGAGCAGAGTCACCGGTGAGAAGAAGAAGAAAAAGAAGGCTTCAGTGGTAGCTGGACTTAGGTTTGAACAAAACAAAGAGGAAGAAGATCATTGAACGAGGGTTTTGGGTTAGGATTGGGATTTCCGATTTGGACCTTGGGGCATATTTGGTTCAATTTTAGGTTTTTTTTTATCTTTTTGTATTAAAAGTCAAAATGTAAAAAAAAGAAAGAAAAGAAAAACCGGCTGATTATGCAAAACCGAGACCAGGTCTCTTGTTGAATCAGTCGGGTGGATGGTTTTCACCAAGGTTCAAAGTTTCGTTACGTATCGGCCCATATCGGCCAATATGTATCATTCTGGGACCCTTCCGATACGCCCCTATAGTGGGTGTATCGGGGTCTGACCAGTTCAGGGGATGGAGGGGTACTAGACCGGCTCCCCTGAACCAGTTTTGAAAAAAAAAAAACAAAAAAGAAAATTAAAAAAAATAAGTATCAAAAAACGCTTGATACGCCCTACCGGCGTATCAGGCATATTGATATTTTGAACCTTGGTTTTTACAATTTTTTTAACAAAGTGGTCTTTGGGGTATATCCGGACCAACTAGGGGACAATGTCACAATTCAACCAGTTCAATCGAGCAATTTGGTCCAATTTTTAAAACATTGGTATTAGCTATCAAGTTAGCGCCCGTTTGGGTGGGCTAAAACTTTGATTTGAGTTGTACAGCTGCATATAGGTCGGATTAGATTAAGAAAATGGTATGTTGAATCTGATCCGATCCAATAAGAAATTTGACCGATCTGAATCCGATAAGAATTTTTTGGATTTTTAAGAGTATGATTCAAATTTAAATTCAAATATCTTATCAATTATTTGATTCAATTTGAAATGTAATAAAAAACTTGATGATATAATATAAATATATTAAATTATATAGCATAAAATATTATTTATATAATATATAGAATATAGAATATATATATATATAAATATAAATAATATATAATATAAAATATTTCATAACTAATAGATCAAATCGGGTTGTGGTGGATTGGATCAGAGTATATTTGAATTCGATCCATTAACTAAACGGGTTGATTTTTCCTAATCCAATCGGATTTGTTAGGATCAAGGGAGGTATTGAAATTTGCCTCTTACTTGATCAAATTCAGTTTTGAGTCAGATTTGATCTGATCTAACTTATTTGTAGCTTAGTTGAGCGGCTTTCACTGAGCTGCTTTGGAAAAAGTACAAAAAGAAGTTTAAGTAGAAAGCCATATATTTCCATTACGTTGCTCTCTTTCTATTGCACATATAGCCTAAATAAAGCTTAGAGATCTTATGATTGTTATAGAGCCATTAGGAAGGGATTAAACCATTTCTTAGAAATATTTGCAACTTTTTCCCAACATTAATGAAGGCTTAATGGAAGAGGAAAAATCCATTGAACCTTTAAATAGTCAAAATTCTCCATTTTCTCTATAAAGTAGTCAACTAGCACATGGTTGACTATTTTTAATACTACAAGAAGTAGTTGACTAGTAGGTTTAAGTAAGTGACTACTACTAGCAAGAGAGAATCTTTTCTTTCTTGTAGTCAACTACTACCTCTTGGTAGTTAACTATTTGATACAACTTACTCTTAGGGTCCGTTTGGTTTATAATTGGAATCAGAATCGAAATTAGAATGGTCTATTCCCATAGTCTGTTTGGTTCAGACAGGAATGAGAATGAGAATTAAAATCAACAGGAATGGGATTTCATTCCCAATGGAGGGGCAGGGAATGGCTATTCCCTCAAATGGGGGAATGACATTCCAACAAGAATGGGAATGGGAATCCAATTCCGCCCAACCAAACAGTTGGAATTGGAATAGCCCATTTCGATTCCGATTCCAGACCCCTATTCCTGCAAACCAAATGGACCCTTAGTTTATAGGCATGGTTGAATACTACCTTTTAATTGTCAACTACAAGCCGAAGTTGTGACACCAAGCTTGACTATTACAAGTGGTGGACTATTGCTTCATGGATAGTTAACTACTCAGTGATACCAGACTTGGCTATCACAAGTAGCCAACTATTGCTATATGGACAATCAACTACTAACTATATCCAACCTTAGAACCTTTAAGTAGATGACTCCAAAGGCCGAAGAGCCAACTTCTTAGACCTCTGCTCTTAGAACTTTCACAATTAAGCTCAGTATAAAGTCTAGGGAAAGGCTAGCCACCTTTTTCCATCCTAAACCATTGGTCTCTAAAGTTTTAGTAACACTAAATTAGGTCTTAGTTGAGCCCATTGTTGTACATCTTGCAAATGATTACATCAAGCTCTAAAATATATAAAACAAGTTGGAAACTCTAGAGAATGAAGTTTTCTTCTTCTTGTCCATGGTAACATATATAGCTTCTTCCTTAGAGAGAGTAGAATCCATAATTTGGTACAACTGCTCCTTTATGTCTTAGACCATCAATGATCTAAATGAGTTTTTCATCAATTCTTTTTAGTTCAACAGAGGAATCTTCTGATACAACTGCACATTTTATTTTCACAATATTAGTTCTCTAAATGAATTTGGTATCATCAAAATACATAGGATCAACATGTTTGGGCATGTTTCTATGAATTCGCCCTTGATTTGCATTATAGAATTATGATTATCATTAGTTTGGTTATAGACATTAATAATTGGTATGTAGACTAAATGTTCTTAACCGATGAATAAATTTGGGCAGTTTATTCTAACATGATTGATAGACTTATATTGCCTTATAAGGATTAGTGTATCTCAACTATGAGGATCAAAACCAAAGTTTGAGTGTGAATATTTATGAAACATTGAACTAGACCATTCCTGAGTATTCCTAGTCCACAGATTCACAAAGCCTACATAATATTCTAGAATTTTCCTCTCCCCTTAGCTATAGGAAAAGATTTTAGTTTCAATATGATGTTGTCTAGAAAAATTAAATTGTTGATAAACTTTAACTATGTACTCAAGCATCTCTTTTGTTGTCTTCAGACCTCTAATTGGAATAGCTATGTCAGTCTCAATCGATCTAAGAATCCAGAAGATAATTTTGGCATCATTAATCTTCTACTGTTTAACCTCCTTACTATTAGATTCATTGGGTTTGGGTGATGAATCATCAATATGACCCCAAAGACCCTGCCCCTCAGTATAAAACTGGAAGTGGGACTTCCATAGTGAACAATTACTCCCATTATATCTGATTGCAAGAATTTCTCTCCTATCTAAGGCCATTCCAGCAAAGAAAACACCAAGAAGACACACTCCAAGGCAAGAAAAATGGTAATAAAGTAAATAATAAAGGGAAAGCTTGCTAAAATCCAACCTAAATCAAAGTCAATGAAGTAAATAAAAGAAGACTAAGAGGTCTAACACTAAATAAATCAGCCTTCACTAGGAAACTACTCCCAAAATACTAGAAAATCAATTAGCACTTTAAAGAAGGAAAGTATAGGTTTGAACAAGGTTGGAAATTGGGTCAAAACCCTCCAAAACAACTAGTCCAACCACTAATCCAATAATATGGGAGATAAAATAATTGGGGCAAAGGGGAAGGATCAAAACCTTCAAGAAAGAATTTCAAGATAATTGTTGTAAGATGTAACAGTCCAGAATAGGTAAGTTGTAGGTCTGTCAATGGTAGAAAAGGGATTAAAACCCTTCAAATCAAGTCTGAACTCTAATCCAATTGAATGAATAAGTTTAAGAGCCTAGGGCAATTCAAAATCTAGAAGCACAAGGTGATTAGATCAAGCAACTGAGAAAAAAAAGTAAGGAATCCAACCTAAGGCTCAGTTTGGAAGGAGTACAAATGCAAATATGTACTATGCAAATACATACAAAATAATGCAAAATATAAGGTTTTGCACTCTAAATATATTTGCATTTGTACTCCTTCCAAACTGAGCATAAATGGCAAAAATCCAAAAAGAAGAAAAAAAGAAAATAGTGTTAAGTTTGTATTGAGCAAAATAGCCTTTAAGCAATCCTCGAAATAGTCTTCAACAGAAAAGCTAGAAAGCTTCTATGTTAATATTTTGAACTTGAATGAAAAGCTGATGTAGAAGATCTGCACAGATACCATGATAACTAGGGTTTGTATAGGAGAAAAGGGAGCAGATTTTAGAGGTGTATCTTATATGTCTCACATGCCCAAACAAAATATACTATATACTAACGAAATACAAAAGATGAGAAAGGACCATTATGTCCTCTAGTTCAAGAAAGAAGAAAAAAAACTAATAGAGAAATACCATAGGATACATGATAAAAAGATACTCCCAAACAAGAAAAACAAGAGATCAGCCCTTATAATCTCTATAATCTAAACATTTCAGCCCATTGGTAATTGTTGCTAGACACTTGGGCCTTAATAAGACATTTGCTACATGATCTCTCAGTCATTAATATCTAACATTGGGATTTAGTGAAGAACGAATTCCCTTCACAGCTTAATGCCACACCCTCTCATCAATGGGTCCTAGAAAAGAAATATTTTGCAAAAAAAAACAAATCAAAATAAATTATTTATGAATAAATATACTTTTGCAAAATATATCTTAATAGACTTTGAAATCTGCTATCAACATTTTTTTACTTTCCATTGAAGACAGTGTGTTCACAAATATTTTTTTTGTTTAACATAACAAAGGGATTAATAATGTTATAAATATAGGTTATTGTTTTATTTGATATGTTTTGATATTTACTTAAAAGATTAGATCAAGTTTTATTTCTAAATAATAATCCACTTGGGTTCCTACATTATTTGAAACGATTTTTTTTTTTCAGTGGAGGTAATTATCGATTAAAAGCTCATACTTATTTTTTGGAGTGAATAGATATATGTTTAAAGAAAAAAGCTTTTGTTTGAAAGTGGGAATAACCACATTTGGTTTTGATCAGATCAAGTCAATGGAAACACCCATTTTAGCATTGCTCTATTTGGTTTGGACTTCCAAAGGATTGGCATTCTAGCGCAATTCAAATCTATGATGTTAAGTAATGGTTGAAGAGAAGAATTAAGGAGGTGAAGTTGTGTGACTTAGATGTCTGGCTAATTTTCCATACACAATGTCACACTGTGATCCATTTGGAAAGCTTGTCCTAAGGTGATATTTGAGGGTGTGGGGTGCCTTGTCTACTTTGGATCTAGTGATTAGTAACATTACTCAATGCATTGAAGAGTGGGAGATTGGTGGCTCTACTAAGCAGATGCTTTGTTCCTATGGCTCTTCTACTATGACTTCAAATCATCCCCCCACCCCCAACATCATACAGCACATCCCCACCGTGTATTGGGAACATCTCCCAATGATGACATCATTATTTTTTATACTATCATCGGGAGATGTTCCCAATACACAGCAGGAATGTGTTGTGGGACATTTTGGGGCACAGTCTTGTGGGGGGCTGAGTTGATCTTTTCTACTACATCCCATCACATGGGATGGGGTAGTAATTGGGATCCACAAGAGGAAGGCTGTCATTAATGGAGATAGGCTTGCAATCAGACATATTTGCTCGTTGGAGGAGATCCATAATATATAATAATTTGGACTGATCGAGAAAGAGGCATTTAGCATGGCAACGGACTTGGATATACCAAGAAAGAAGTGAAATGGGCCCATGTCCTAATATGGAACTAAGCATAGTAATGAGTCTTGTAACGAATGATTGATTATTCACTGTAAGAATAATTCCATCTACATACAATGGCACATAAAAAAGAGTCTCATCATGGCAATAAATAAAGAGAGAAAGGTCAGAGGAGGAGATAATAAAGACCATATTAGTGAGAGTAGAACTAAATTTGTTAAACAAAGCCTGTGGCACTTGCCAAAGACCATAGATGGATTTATGCATCTAATTACAAATATGAGTGGGTCAGGCCGGGTCCACATACCCCTCTGATTGGGGCACAGACACCTCTTCATGAAAATCGCCATGAACAAAATCACATTCAATGTCCAATTTCTATAGGGGCCAAGAGTGTGCGATGGCAAGAGAGAAGTGACACATGATGGTGTGTTTGATGATCGGGGTAAAAGTGAATATGGATCTCCTGTCCACAAGAACTCTGCCCACATTTATCGCAGCCACACATGAAAAACATCTTATCCTCTGTATAGTATTATGCAGGGGGAGATGTTTTCAATTCACGGGGGGTAGTATACTGTGGGTAGGCATGGGCAGGAGATCTGGAGTTGCTAAAAGTCTCAATGAAGTCAAAACCCTTAGCAAGACAAGCTTTGTACTTGTTGAGAGAGCCATCGAAATTGCAAACTTTGAAAACCCACTTACAATCTACGACGTTCATGGTAGATTGATAGGAACCAAAGTCCAAGGTGAGTGGTGGGCTATGTCAATGACATTCTGGGTAGGGTGTGGCTGTGTTGGTGGGTCGGACAACAATGTGCTACCAACCCACTAGTTGTGGATCCGTCTAGCTGGGGCGAGACGTCAAGTGATATGGTCAAATAAATTCTCTACTTTGGCTTTAAATGAAATAAAATTATCAAGAAAAATATGATTTATGAAGCATAGGAAACAATCATGAGTACCAGGTAAAGTCATCAACAAATAAAACATAACAACTAAGTTTGCAAATATATAACATAGGGATGGTCAGGAGTTTGGTTCGTAGGTCGAACGGTCTGACCATTCAAACTGAACGGACGACCTACTCTGGCAAAAAATAAAAAAAATGTTCAAAATCGTTGGATGGTTCAAACGATTTGAATGCTCGGGTCAACGGTCTGCTAACCAAATCAATGGTTTTTGGAAAAATAATGGTTCTGGAGTAAAACAGAACCAGTCGCCTAACCGGTTCCCACTGTTTTCGGTCTGACTGTCTAGTCCGGTCCAATGCCTTGTCCTTGATAAGGAAGCTAGATTCATCAAAAACAAAATAACGGTTATTATCTTTGGAGAATTTGTAAACATATAAAAGATTGGTGGAAGCATGTGGAAAATGTAGGATGTTGTTCATGTGAAAGGTGGTGGTGGGTGCATTGTGAGATAAAATGGTAGTTGAGCCCTATGTGTGATATACCTAGATTTGTGCCATTGCCAATCTTGACGCCTTCACAAAGTGAGATCTGCTCCTCACACAAGGTGTCTTACAACGACCTCACAGGCACATCTCATTGTGCATTGAGAATATCTCCCATAATAATAATGCATAAGTGAGGTCGGTGTGAGGCGTAGATCTGGTCTCCACCTTCATCGGTAGAGTAAGGGGTACGAAGTGATGATATTCCCGAGATCTGGTGTGATATGATGTGATGTGCCTGTGTTCGAGTACCACCTTGTGTCATCAAGAGCATTTTTAGCTCTTGTCACCATTACCATGGACTCCGAATCTCTTGCCCACGAGAAGTCTGCCCATGCCTACCCACAATGCACTACCCTTGTGAATTAGGAACATCTCCCCCTGCATATTACTATGTAGAGGATGAGATGTTCTCGTGGGCAGGAGATCCGAACTCATTACCATGAGCTTTTCTGGGGGCTACTAGCCCTGATAGGAGAGGTTGAGCCATTGGAAACAATCTAATGTAGTGTAACGTAAGGGACAAGAGACAAGAGAAGTATTTACTTTTACATAGGGGTGTAAACAGATCGAATTCGAATCGGGTCAGGTAATATCCGAATTCAAATCTGATTAGAAAATCCAATATCTGAATTCGATTCCATATTCGACGGATATTAAAAATTAATATCCAAATTCGAGTCCAATTAAATATTTGAATATTCGATTTGATTCGAATTTGAATAATTAATTATTTTAGATAATTAATAAATATATAAAATAAATATTTTATTGATATAAAGTATATAAATATATAAATTATTTATATAACTTAATTATAATATATATAAATTATATAAAATATTTTATATTATATATAAGAATTAAACAATCAGTCGAATTCGGATATTTAGCGAATCAGGTCATATCCGAATTCGACTGATTAGATATTCGAATTATTCGAATTTGATTCAATTATGTCCAATATCGAATTCGAAATTGAATTTTCGAATACCATTGACACCCCTACTTTTACATATGTAACCGAACATCTAGGTGGAGGTGGGTCCACTATCACTTGAATCCACCCCAACCCGAAACTTTGGGTTGGGTTAGGATTGATCCCAATCCAAGCTAACCTGGCCTAACTTGCAACCCTAATAGCAGAAGATTTTCTAAAGTGTGGTCAAATCCGATTAACTATTCAATATGAATAGGATATCCGAATTTGACCGATTAGATATTCAAATTATCCGAATTCGATTCGATTATGTCAAATATCGAATTCGAAATTGGATTTTTGAATACCGTTGACACCCCTACTTTTACAAATGTAACCGAACATCTGGGTGGAGGTGGATCCACTATCACCTGAACCCACCCAACCCGAAACTTTGGATTGGATTAGGATTGATCCAATCAAAGCTAACTTGGCCTAACTTGCAACCCTAATAGCAGAAGATTTTCCAGAGTGTGGACAGAGTTGCTATACTTGAGGCTCTATTTGGAAAGAGTACAAATATAAATATGTATAATACAAATACATGCAAAATAATACAAAATATAAGATTTTACACTCTACAAATTTGCATTTGTACTCTTTTCAAACTGAGCTTAAAGCCAATGTTGTAATTTTTTGGGTCCTTATTATTTGAATTTGCATGGAAATCCCATAACACATCCCAGCCATGTATTGGGAACATCTCCCATGACAAGATGTTTCCAATGCTTGGTGAGATGTGCATGTGAAGCACGTGGGGGTGTGCATGTGGAGTGTCAATCTGAACTTTCGTTATTTGATGGTTTTCATGATCCGAATGGTTTAACTAGACAATTATTTGTTAAAACCATGACCAAATGGTTTAATTGAACAATTAGGCTATGTTTGGTTTGAAGGAAAAGATAGAGAAAGGAAGGGAATGATATAAAAACCTATACAAAGTTTGTAAAGGTTTCTGCCTTTCCCTTCTTTTCCCTACTTTTTCCTTCAAACCAAACATAGCATTAATTAGAACACATTTTTGACATGCACCCTTCATGAGAGAAAAGAAAAAAAATGTTTTTTTTTATAAACCGAAAGATGCTACACAAAAGGGAGGTAATATGTCCCCACAAGAGGTGATCAATTTATTTGTTGGATGATATCCCCACAACGTCTGGCGAGTTGAAATCAGCCCCCCATAAGATAGTTTCTCACAACGTCCCACAGTACATCCTCACCGTGTATTGGAAACATCTTTTGATGATGCAACATCATTTCTGGTATTATCATCGGGAGATGTTCCAAATACACCGTGGTAATGTGCACATGAGATGTTGTGGGGAAACTATCTTGTGGGGGGGCTGATTTGAACTCCATACTGGTGTTATTTGCTAGAATTTATCTTTAAAACCTAACAATTTATATGAATACAATGCCTACAATAGTAATAAGATTATTAAACAATTATCTTGATCAAATAAATTTGGCAATGAAATAACAGAAAAGACTATATTATATTCATTGCAGCACCACTTACAGAAACCCTACTACACTTCACAATAATGTGAAGCATAAGGGCAACAACATAATCTGAGATATGGATAGCTACTGGAAAAGAAAGACAGAAATATGGATAAATACAACTATACAAGGTCGATTTTCGGTTTTCTGCAACCAGAATCCTATTCATCAGCCATCATCACCTTCCTATTATAGTCAATTCATATGTATGTATGTATGTATGTATGTATGTTTGTATGTAGTTCAATTCAGACAGCTGCTTGGTTTAATTAAACCAGCAGCTGTTCCATGTGCATGTGCACAAAACGACCTCGCTATTTGGTTCCGGTAAGTAAGTGCTATATCTTCCAATCTGATTCCGGTACACGGTTTCACCACGCTACAGTTAATCTTGACGGCAGTTGGTGTTGCCGACGTTCCTCGGATGCCTCTGTATGTCACCTGGCTGACAGTAATGCTGGAAGCCTGTGAAAATCAGGTCACCTTGATCAAACATTTGAGTGAAAAATTTGTACAATCGTGGGTGGCCCAATTCTAAGTCCAACAAAGGAGCCAACCAATACTGGGAAGCCCTAATTCAAGTTGGGCCGAAGTGGGCCAAGCATGAAAGCCCAAAGCCCATTTACTTGGGCAATTTGGAGAAACAAATATTTACCCAAAATCAATCTTTGTATGATTGTGGCACTGTACCTTATGAGGACAAGAAGTTGCAGAGCTGGAGCAGTAGTTCTGGTCAATGATAATGGGATTTCTAACATTTTCCATTCTAACGTTTTCAAAAACGATTCCTCTAGCAAATCCATTACTGGGCCTGGCCCACGACTTAATTCTCAGCCCATTTGTAGTCCCAGTCATAGTAACGTTTTTAACTGTCACATTCTTCACCCCCGATTCATTCAGACTCCAGCCAAGACTTCCAATGCTGCAGAAAAAACACCCATTCACATATTAACCTCTGTTCTATTTTTTTTTATTTTAATTATCAAGATTTAAAAACTGAATAATTTATTCAAAAAATAGAAAATAATTCTGTGCACTGTGCAGTGAAGAATGATCTCTCATCTCTCAATCTGTATTCTCACCTGATGCCATGTCCAGGTCCACATGCAATGTTCTCTATCCACAGGTTTCTGGTTCCCGGGCCAACCGAGATGCAGTCGTCGCCGGTCCTGATGCCGGAGTTAACGATCCTGACGTTGGCTGATTTTTCTACGTGAATGCCGTCGGTGTTCGGACTGTTACCTGGGGCGGAGATCACTACTCCTTGCATGGTCACATTCTGGGCATTGTCTAGCACAAAGTGGAACCTCTGGCTGCTTATCGACGTTACTCCATTGATCAGGATGTTTCTTGAGTCCCTGAAGACCAGCGACTGGTCTCACAAGCAAAGAGCAAAGAGAAGTTGTCAATTATAGATAAAATAACAAAAAACAATGAAAACAAAACCATTCATATTTCTTCTCAGAAATATCGAAATCACACTACAAAGTATAAACTGTAATAACAATGAAAACAATCCTACCCGGGCTCCGGTTGGGCAAGAATTGCCGGTAGACTTGCAATACCATAGAGACGAGCCTTGCCCATCGAGAGTCCCTCCATAGATTGAAACTCCATTGACGTTCTGGAATGCAAGCCAGTTGCTTATGTTGCTGAATTCTCGGTAGTTATATGGAGCCACGAGTGTGCCCTGCATGATTATCCTGACATCTGAGTTTCTGCAACCGCCATGGAAGACGATGTGGCCGAGTAAATATCTCCCCGACGGCACATAGATGATGGCCGGACTGGTTGAGGCACAAGCCGAGGACCATGCGTTACGGAAGGGTTGGGTCGAGTCAGTTCTGCCATCTGGGTTGGCCCCAAAACTGATCACATTGTAGGTTGTGTATGCCGATACTGAGTGGACGAAGAGCAGAAGAGAGAAAAGAGAAGAAAGAAACAGCTTCTCCATTGTAGGTTGTATGCCGATGCTAAGATTTCTTAACATGAATCATGTATTCAGTATTATAAGTCTACAGATTAATATAGTTATGAGTCTTTGGACTTTTATTCCAACTGTGATTTTATTTATCAATTATAATCCAATTAGAAGTAGTTCCTCGAGAGTCCTAATTTCCTACAGTGCTAGCGAGTGAGAGTCCTAATCTAAGTTGTGCCGTCCGGTTTATCTAAGGTGGTGTTTGGGTCGGCAAATTTTGGGTTTTTATATTAATTTTGGGCTGAGGTCTTGGTGCCGACCGGACCACTTTTGACACTTATGGGGGACTTGGGATCTCCTGCCAATTGATTTGACACCACACTTCTCATTATGAAATTAGGACCCACCATAAAAGTGAGACCCGTCATGAGATGTATAGATGATATTGGTAGAGTGTTAAAACATATTTTGTTGACTACTATGACGTCGGAAAAACAATTGACCAATAAACTAGAATCATAAACATGATAATGATTCATCTATTATCTATCAAAATTCATGTATGGAATTTGATTGGTCAAAACTCTTTCCTACTATTTATCAAAATTCATGTATGGAATTTGATTGGTCAAAACTCTTTCCTACCATATATCTTCTCTGTATCATAGATGTTCATTTATCCGGTCTTGGATGGAAGATGTTACAAAAACTGACCATTGGAGAGAGAGAGAGAGAGATCAAACAACTCCACTATCAATAAACAATATAATACCTGCGGTGGCATCACCTTTGAGAAGGGAACTTATTATTCTTGAATCTGCATCCTCCAAGCTGAAATAAGATGTGTTTGGTAACTATAATATTTTAAAATAGTTCTAATGAGAAAAAAAAAAGATTCGAATTTAATTAAACACCATATATTGAGAGAAAACATTGCCAGTTTGATTTAACATTACCAATTTCTGAAATGCTCATAGGCTCCTAGTGAGTCCTGATCACCTAACAAAAAAACGCATTCCAACCCTCTCTACCAACATGATTTCACATCGCACGTCTCATACTAGGGAGGTCCCACTTTTATGGTCAGTCCCGGTCTCATGGTGAGATGTGCTGTATTAGATCAAGTTGGTATAGGGTTTGATTGTGTTTTGTTGGCAAAAGATCTCAACTCTCTTATAATATTGGGATTTGTCATCATTCTCATTAACATCCTGTTAAAGGAATTGGGATTTGCTCTTCATAAAGCGTTGCTCACACTAACCTCACAGCACATTCCACTGTGTATCGGAAACATCTCAAGTAACAACACAAAGTAGTACAAGAGATATTTCCAGCAATATGAGAAGTAAAAATGTTATAGAGTAGTAAAATATGAGAAGAGGAAATCCATGGAGAAAACCTATTGATCAGAGCGAGAAGGATGTCTACTTTGCAAATTTGCCATAATTTTATTATATTATACTAAAACCCATTACCCAATATTGGTCCCAACCATCTGGGGTCTTGAGAGGGGTGGACTGGATACGAACCTTAACCTTTGGCACTTTCATGCACAAAGTGTTTGCTCTTAGACTTAAACCTACACTCTCATACTTGTCAGCCCGAGATTATACCATTACACCAAGCAATAACCCCTTTTAATACATCATACTAAAAAAGTAAAATTTAATAAAAAAAAATCTCTTTATTATGTTTCTTCCATTATATTGACCCAATATAGTTCCCCAACAAGATGTAAAAGAATAACACAAAGAAATGGATGACTACTGCAATGGTGTGCATTCTCTGATTCATGTTTATCTGAAATTATGCATGTAAGCAGCTTTCTGGTTCAATGGAACCATAAACTATTCCCTCTGCATTGCTACAAGAGGATTCCGCGGCATGGCCCTCACAAGAAAGATGTATATCTTCTAATATGATCCCTTTGCACGGATTCTTTGGACTACAGTGAAATGACATAGCAACTTGTGTTGCTGAGGTTCCATGGATGTCTTTGTACGTCACATTGCTTATTTTTACACCTGAAGCCTGTGGAAAATACATAATTATGTTAATTAAAAAAAAAAGTATGTGTCATTTGGCAAGTCTTGTTTAAAAGATCTTATGACAGACCTGATAGTCAAAAGGCATGTCTTCCAATACATCTTTCTGCGTGAAGATGCGATGAAAGGCACCTTTTAGCAGCTTGAAGACTGTTTGGTTAAGGCGTGTCTTTCAATGCTGCGTGAAGCAACACTTTTTTGCAGCTAGATCTTTTCCTAACCAAATAGGAAGAGGCAAAAATGCAGACTACCGAGCTTCTAAACAGTCTGCATCCCACGCAGAAAGGCATGCCAAACAAGGCCTTAAAATGCGGCTTAAGCCCATTTGATGGGCCAATAATTCCAAACTTGCACCACATCTAAAGTTGAAGTGGACCAACCTAGCCTATAATCCCATCTCTCATTGGCATCACTTTGTTTAAGGTGGTGTTTGGTGCATCCTTTTGGCATGTCTTTCACTCTGTGGAAAGCTTAAAAGACCAAAATAATGACATTTTTCTGTTTGGTATCGTGTAGACCAAAATACCCGAATATGGGTGTGCGGAAAGACCAAAAAAACTAAAAATCAGGAAGCTTCAAATGAAACTTTTGGCCTTTCCACATTAAAAATAGCCTTCCCAGTTGTTTTTAACACATGACACTAATCAAACAGCCTTGATCTTTAAAAATAAGACCCCAAAAACTTATTACGTCTTCTTATATATTGGGCTGTTAAAAGATCTACTTAGAAAGATTTGCCAAATCACCCCAACTTGTTTTTTTTTGTGAGGGAATTTAAAAAAATAAATAAATGAATTTCTTATTTTTCCAAATATAGACTTACCCCACCATGGCACCCTCCATCACAATAATTCTGGTCAATTATGATGGGGTTTTTGACATTGTTCATGGTGGCATGTTCGAAATGGACCTCATTTACGAGTCCATCATGTGGTGTTGCAAATGTCTTGATCCTCAGCCCATTTTCAGTACCCGTAAAGGTAGAAGAAGTAACCGTCACATTTTGAACTCCTGGTTCATTGGGTACCCTTCCAAGACTTCCGATGCTGCAAGAAAAAATCTCCCTTAGCTAATATTTTCCAAAAGATCTATTTTATATGCTTAAAATGCAGTCAGTTTATTCTTTCCCCTTAGAATTTTGTGATTTTCTTTTCAAATAAAAAAACAAAAAAAAATATGGGGCTAGTATAAATTCATTAGATACGTGCCTAAATTCATTATTGATGAATTTATCAATTAATATATAACATTAGATACGTGTCTATATTTTCTTCTTTTTTTTTTTTTTGTAATTCTTTGTATTTTCTATTTTTAAAAATTTTATTATCTGATTATGGAATCATTTCATTTCTACATTGATTTTAAATTTGGTATTCAATTTTCATCATTAATAAAACTATTTTTTATATTTGATACTTATTTTTGTTTAGTATAATGAATATAAATTAGATATGCCCAATTCTTTTTTGTATTATATATTTTAATTTTTATTATTTAATTATGGTCTTATTTATTAACCCATTTGATCCTAAATGGTTTAAGTGCTTACCCACCGCTAGGAGGAAAGAAAATGATTTTGTTTTCAAATTACCTATAGAAATATTTATTTTTATACTATTAATATTAATGTTGTAGATTTAATTAGTAGAATTTAATGATGAGAAAAAGTACATCTTAAATATAGAATTTAAGGAGAGAATATAAATTAGATATGAAATTTAATGAGAGAGAATAGGAAAATAGTTTTATTTCCAATTGGTTTTAAATTTTATATTCCATTTCCAAAATTAATAAATACATTTTTTACTTATCATACTTATTATTGTTTAATATGTCAAATATATAATGTTAAAAATGTTTCATTTTTTTTTGCATTTTATCTATTTTTGAATTTTATTATTTAATTGTAGCAATGTGGAATGACCCATTTGACCCAAAATGGTTTAATTTCTTACCACCACTTAGATGAAAACACTATTTTTTCAAGTAAAATTTAAAAGTATTAGTTTTTGTATTACTAGAATTATTAATTTATTATATATGGATTTAATTAATAGAATTTAATGATGAGAATAAACAAAAATATCTTAAATGTATGATTCAATGAAGGTAAATGTAAGCTAATACCTTAAATGTTGGATTTAATGAGAGTGAATTGAATGAATTGAATATCTTAAAATTACTTCTTTTCAGCTCATTAGTTATTAATAACCAATTATCCTATTTGCCCTCCCTTTTTATCAATAAATTTAAATATAGAGGGATAAATTTTGTCCTTAAAAAATGCAGAAATGTTATTGAGCCTATTCATGATTTTTAAAATAGTATAGAAATAGATAGTTCTTTGAAATAGTAATAGAGCTTGTTCAACCAATGGTTTAGTGTTTGATCATTTCCACCCTATTTATAATTTGAAACACAAGCGTGGTTGGGACTATGCTTGTCCACACTTCATGCCCTTCATGTGAGAAGGCGCATTGGAGAAGAAAAACCTATTCAAATACCTCACCTAATGGCTAAAGCTCTTTTAGGTTGAACAGTTCTTTGAGAGGTTTAAAAAGAAAGAATCTAATCACTCTCTTATAAAACACGAGCATCTTTGCATCTCATGAGTCTAAAGTCACTTCCAGTATAACTGAAAATAACATGGTTTTCAAAACTGGACCGGACTGAAAAACCCAGGACTGGTCGGGTAATTGGTTCCATTTCACCCTAAAACTGATTTTGGCCGAAAACCAATGATTTGGTCAGTGATCCTTTGACCTGGGCGATCAAACTGTAGAACCAGACAACAGTTTTTTGCCGTTTTTATTTTTTAAACCAGAACAAGCCATCCATTCAAACCAGAAAGTCAGACCGTTCAACTCGGGAACTGGTCGATTTTTAAAAACCTTGGAAATTAAATACTACGAGTCTATATCTCACCTAATGCCATGTCCAGGTCCACATGAATTGTTCTCTATCCACAAGCTGGTAGCTCCATAGCCAATGGAGATACAGTCATCACCGGTCTGAATATTGGAACCCAGGATTGTGACGTCTGAAGATGATTGTACATGAATGCCGTCAGTATTCGGGCTGTCGCCTGGGGTTTTGACATTCACCCCTTCCAAGTGCACATTCTCGCAGCCATCGATCACAAGGTGGAACAACTGGCCGTTTGTCAACAACAATCTGTTGATCACAATGTTCCTCGACTTCTTGATGGTCAAGGACTGTTGCACACACACATATATACAAGAAAACGTTAGAATTCTAAGAATGCTTTGTTTTCATCTTTTCTTTTGAAATTACCACATCAGCAAAAACACAAAATCGAATTGGTCTTATTTCAAAAAAAAAAAAAAAACAATTCACATTTTGAAAATCATAAAAAACGGAGTCCAAATATCCTGTCCACACAAACTCTGCCCCACATAATATCACAGCCACACATGGAGAATATCTCATCCTCCTACATAGTATTATGCAGGAGAGATGTTCCCAATTCACGGAAATAGTGTGTTGTGGGTAGATGTGGGTAGAAGATCTGGAGTCTAAAAAATGATGGTTTTTAAAGCAAATACAAACTTCCGTAGGACAGGAAAACCTATGCTTCTGGAAGGACATAATACGAGAAGAGCTTTAACCAATCAAAACCCTCATGAATTTTGATAAATGCCACTTGGTCGATAACCAATTTTGTAATACTGATTGATTGATTACAAGTTTTTCTAGTATCATCATGTCTTTCCGATATCATTATGGAACCCTTATAGGGAAGATACTATATGATTCATGGAACATATCTCTTCTCTCTAAACCAAAAATCCAAGAAGTAAAAGCAATTCAATTCAATTAAAATACGTCTAAATTCAATTAAAATAATATTTTAAGTTTTGTAAACAAATCATCAATACCAACCGAGGGGTGGCTCATTGATATATTAGTTGGTTCACTTCAACATCGACGCAGAATTGATTTGGGGAAAAAGGGTTATTAGCGGTGTGTGGCATCGAATACGTACCAAACAACAAAAAGAAAAAACCAAATCACCAAGTGGAAAGACAACTTGATGTTTTGATTAGAGAGTTTATTGATTGTGAATAGGAGTGCAAATCGGGCGGGTTGGGCCCGGTTTATGATCAATCCAGGTTCGGCCCTAAAATTTGGGCTTAAGGCCTGAGCTCGAGGTCAAGCCCTATTTTCCTAACCTGAGCCCAGCCCGCCCCAACCCACTTTAAAATTATACATATATAAATATATTTATGTAAATATATCTATATATATTTATGTAAATATATCTATATATATTTATGTATGTATGTAAATATATACGCAAAAATATTTATGTATGTATATACATGTAAATATGTATGCAACATTTACAAATATACACATATATATGTATAAATGTATATTATTAGGAAGTGTTCAAGCTACCTAAGGGCTAGGCCCAAGCCCAGCCCAAAAAATAAAAAAAGCTCAACATTTTGGGCCCAAGCCCAATCCATGTAAAATTCCGCATTGGGCCAGTTCAGGATCGGGCTGGGCTTGCCCAAGTTGCACCCCTAATTGTGAATTCTTTACAATTAGAAAAGTTATACATACCCTGGCTCCGTCCGGGCATTTCTTCCCATCAGCTTTACATTTCCACAAAGAAGACCCTTGGCCATCAATTGTCCCTCCATTGATTGTAAATCCATCAACCCCATCAAAGAAAAGCCAAAACGGAGAACAAGCAAGGACTCTGTAGTCCGACGGGGCCACTAAACTGCCATCAATTTGCAACGTGACCTTATTGCTCTTGCATGGGCCACTGAAGAATGCACGGTCCAGTAAAAAGCTTCCGGGTGGCACATAGATTGTTGCTGGGCTGTCCGAGCCACAGGCCTTCGCCCATGCGCTGAGGAATGCATGGGTTGAGTCAGTATGACCGTCTGGTCTAGCCCCAAGATCGACCACATTATAGGTTGTGTCTGCAGATGTTGGGTAGAAGAAGATGCCCAGGAGTGAGAAGAGGAAAGGTAAGAGCTTCAACATTTTGAGAGAGAGAGAGAGGTGAAGGTTGGATGGGAGAAGTCAAAGTGGTTTGGGCTATTTATAGTGTTTGGTTGGTAGGGGACGGACTGAAATGGTTTGAGCATTGAATCCAAAGCAAAAGTGAGAAGTGAGAGCAGATGACAATAGTGTATTAGGGCCGTTTAATAAAAGCTAAAACGGGTGAACTGAATAACTTATTGTTTTGGTCTATAGTGAGTAAGTTATTAAGGAGGTTGTTAGCTCCTTGGGCTCAATTTGGAAGGACTACGAATAGACTATAAATATATACAAAATAATATAAATTAGAAGGTTTTGCACTCTACAAATTTGCATTCGTACAGGCCCAATTTGAAAAGAGTACAAATACAAGTATATAAAAAATAATATAAAATACAAGGTTTTGCACTCTAGATGTTTGTATTTGCACTCTTTCTAAACGGAGACTTAATGACTGAAATTGAAGTTGCGTTTATTAACCATTTATCTATTAATGGTAAAATGGGCCCCATCCAAACAGCATATAAGAAAAATGCCAAAATTTGATGGAAAGGAAAAAAATGTAGGGGTTTCAAACCAAACACAGCATTAGTGATTTCTCGCAATACATTCGAAGCTTCAGCCCTCCCAAATGGATCCTTAATTAATCATTTATTAAAACGAACGGGTGGCCACAAGGCCCACAATATCTGTGGATGCGTATATGGTATGTCTGGTTTTTTTTCCACAGCCTACAAGTTATTGCTTAAAAGCTACAAAGGGGAATGGAGCATGTGGCTGTCCACAATAACAGAAATGGAGAAGAGTACTCGTTTCTTCTTTATTCTGTTTGACAGAAAATAAGAGAGAAAGCAAAACTTGTGGGAAAGTTTTTCACGAGCTCTCTCTCTCTTTTGTGTGTTTTAATCATGGTTTTCAAAATCGGATCGGACCGTAAAAATTGGGTCCATTTCCCCCCAAAACCGAATTTTCTCAAAAACAAAATATTGATTTTGATCAGTAAATCGCTAAACCGGGCGATTAATCGTTTAAACAGTTTTGATTATTTTAATTTTTTTATTTTTTTATCAGACGATCGGACCATGACCCAATTAGCCTCCATTGGCATCACTCCCATTATTCTTCCCGATGGGATCACTACCCCGGTTGCCTCTGTTGGCACTGTGGCCCACAGTAACAATATTTCTCTTTCCAATGTTCTCTATGTACCTCGTTTTAAATTCAATCTTCTCTCTGTCAGTAAATTAACCTCTCCTCTTAATTGCTTCGTTACTTTCTATCCTGACCATTGGGTTTTTTAGGACCTTTCAACGAAGAAGATGGTTGGGCTAGGTAAGCAGCTTGGCGGTTTGTACCACTTGGTTCATGACACACCACCAACTTCTCTCATTAGCACTCACCCCTAGCTAAACAAATCAGATTACCATTTCCCTCAAGCACAATATCCACCACTCGCTCATTTGAGTTAATACATTGCAAATCTGTTCCTTCGTTTTTTGGAGCTCGTTATTCTTTTATCTATTGTTGATGATTTTATGCGTTGCATGTGGGTTTTAAATCTGAAACACTTGCTTATTTTGAATACTTTCTTCATTATATTCACATTCTTTTTTTTTTTTTTTTTTTTTTTTTTGCAAATGTTTAACTTATCCGAGCTAATAATGGGCTTGAATTTTTCTCTCCCAACCCATGCAATGCCTTTTCACTTCCAAGGGCATTTTCACCATCACAGTTGTGTCTCCATGCCACAACAAAATGAAGTTATGGAACGCAAGCACCACCATCTTCTCAACGTGGCTCATGTATTATGCTTAGGGCAGCTGCCTATCTCATCAACCGCACACCTACATCTCTCCTTCATGTTCTTACCCCCATGAAAAACTTTTTGGCAAATGCCCCCCCGCCCCCCTCCCCCATAACCACCTACATGTCTTTGCCTACCTTTGTTTTTCCTCCACCACCCATATTTCCTCCAACAAGTTTAGTCCCCATCATCCTGTGTTTCATGAGAGAACAAAATACATTGAAATTGATTGCCATCACACATGAGAAAAATCCAATCATGCCTCATCCAGCCTTCATTCCTCTCGTCTACTCATCAAGTTGTGGGGGAAAATTACCATGCATGTGCCATGCATGCATCGACAGTCGAGTCCGAGTAGGACTCTTCCATTGTTGTAATTGAATATCTCTCTCATCTTTATCTCTTCATTATCTCTCTCTCTCTCTCACTCATCTCTACCTTTCTATCTTCTCTCGGTTATCTCTATCTTGTACAATGCATTGTGTATATAATCACTTGTACAAATTGAATGAAATTATCAGAATTTATTCCTTTGTTTCCTAAATTTTGATTGTTTTGATCATTGCACCAAGCGAGCCATCTATTTGAATTGTTCAACACATGACCTATGATTAGCCTTTTTCTTTGATTTTCTACTTTTTAGAACATTGTTTGGATACCCTAATAGTAAAAAAAGTAATAATTTTAAACTAAAATACAAAATTGTGTTTAGATATGGGATAATTTCTTTAAATTGCAAAAAATCAAGGGCTCAATGCCTTAATAGCCTTGAAGTTTAATACAAAAATGCATTTTGATATGAAAAAATTAAGAGAAAACTAGTTAGGGCCTATGCAATGCACAAATTTTGTTAAGCGAGATTGAAACGATAGAAACGAATAAGCAAATTAGAAGAATAAAAAAAAGGTCAAGGTCCAATCTTTTTGACAAAAATTTAAGATGACCTATAATAAAAGTTAATGTAAATTATGGAAATAAAGTTAATCTAGTTCTCCAATGTTGACATAAAAGATAAAGTCAATTAAGTTCTAAATATTCAAATAATGTAGAATCAGTTTGACTACCTCATTGTTGTTGTTGAGCCTGCAAGAAAATTATTGTAATCGTTAATTTAACTGATTGGCACAAATTTAATTATCATCACCAAAGATCATATTCTTCTACAATGTAAATATCACATTTTCCACTTGTTGCAACAACATAACCAAGATGATACAACTTCAAAACTAGCAAATTTAATTATCATGACCAAATATCACATTCTTCTACAATATTAAGATCATATTTTCCACTTGTTACAACAACATAACCAAGATGATAAAACTCCAAAAGTAGCAACTCTATACCCTTTAAAGCTTTCATCCATATTCAACTTAAAAATTCTTAGTTGAGGTTGTTTCTGAAAAAGAATAGTCACACTTCTTTCAACACCTAGGCAGGTGCTTTGCCAAACCCTCATCATAAACTTCTTTCTCTCCAATCACAATTTATGTCAATCATAACAATAGAGATACTCAAATCCAGGTTAGAGTCTTGAAAAATAGTTTTGTTTTTTGTTTTTCATTTACCAATGCTTAGATTACAATTAATTAATGACAAAGCCAAGCACAAAGACCAAGTGCAAGTATGAATTAGTAACTATAAAAACAACACCCAAATATAGGTTAAACTATTGAGAAAATGAAGCTAACTGAGCACCAGGAGTAAGCAACTCATGAGACCCCTAAGACGATGCTAGAAGTTTATAAATGCTAACATGAAGGATCATTCCTCCAATAGAGATTCAATCTCATCAAGCTAGACTCCAAAACCAAAATCAAATACATAGTGTTGATAACATAAGTTTTTTGTTAAGAAAGGAAAAAACTCGCCAAGGAAAAACCCCAACCATTGGCAAATAAAAGTTAGAACATCAAATAAGACTTTGAGGCAAGAGGAGGGCAACATTCCTAGCCAAAAAGGGCATGATAAACAACCTATGTTATCTTAAAAAGAGTTGAATAACCACTCACATTCACACCCCAAATTGGACATCTACTAACTATAAAAAAATGCATTTGTTAAATGTTGTGAAGAAATGTCCAAACCCCCAATCATTGGAGTAACAATTTCACTCACTACAAAAAAAAAAAACATTTCTAGCGGCAATTTTTGAACTAGTTGTTTAGCAACTACCACTAGAAATATTGTTCTTTAGCGGCAATTAATTAAAACGGTCGCTAAAGATCAAGTGATTGTGCTACAAGGTAAACCTATATTTGTGCTTTACCGATAGTTGATGATTCACCTTTCGAGATTGAGACCGTTGCTCCAAGCTTCCTTAAAGTCTAATAAAAAAGGGTTGCAATTGTCTCTTCTTCCAAGCTTTCGAGAGTACTACTCTCTCTACTTCGAACGCTTTCAATCTCCTCAAGGTATTGGATTTTGTGCCCCAAATTATTCTATTTTATGCGATTTCTATGTCAATTTGATTTTAGGTATGAAAATTTATTTGTTTCAATCTGATTTTATCATGCCTTATCTCTTTGACCGGTGTAGATCCCATCATGTTTCTGTTGTTCCTCTATGATCTTTAAATTGATTTTCACACCATGGTGTATTTTGTGTTGATCTCACTACTGCCCGTAATTTATAATTATGTTTTATATTTATTTCCAATCAATCCTTGCTCTCAGCTTTTTTTAGTAGGATTATGTCTCAATCAAACAATATACGGTGCAATGTAGCTGCTAGTTATCTACTTTTTTCGTGCTATTCTCCGTACTTGGTTTACATTTAGAGTGTGGCTTGATCTCAAAAAAACTATGCTAGAAACTTAGGAAACACCTCCAAGAAATATTGAATTTCTGGCATTCTTGCTTCTATGCACTCAGCTTTCCTGAGTAGGATCATTCTATAGACTATGCACTGACTGCAATGTGCTTGGTGGTTACCTTCTTACATTGCATTCTTCTAGTAGATATTTGAAAACCATGCTACAAAGTTAGGAAACACCACCAAGACCTTGAATTGTTGAAAATCCTACTTCTCAATATGCCATTCTATCAACTAATCAAAAAAGTGTGTCATTATGTCCTCTCTATCTACTTAGTATCATGCCAAACAACAATATGACAATGCAATGTGGTTGGTGGTGGTCTTTTTCTCTGTAGTATTCTTTTGATTTAGGTGGGTCAAAGTGTATAGAGTCATGAAAAGAAAAAAACATGCCACTATGTGGCTTGAGTTTTAACCTGGGTGTCATGTAGATTGTAGCTTGATTTCAGAAAATTCATGCTTATACAAACTTAGGGAACACCCCAAGAAATATTGAATTCCTTACATAATGCATCTCAATATGCTATTTGATCCTTGTTCTCGGCTTTTTTGAATAGGATCGTCTCTTTTGATAGTATACTGTTTAAACTTTAATGTATCAATCATGGTTCATCTTTGGCCATGACTAGGTTGTGAATCTTGTGATCTGCCTGAGTGAGTAAGAAATAAGAAACAATGACTTTATTTCAAGTTTGAACGCAAAGCAGGTTCAAGTAGATGGACATGGGTAAATGATCCTACAATTAGGTAATAACCTTACCTTTTATGTTAACCATCTAAATGACAATTCTAATATAGCAAGTTACCATTTGATCATTGATCCAAATTGTTGAGTAGGTAACTAAACTCTAAGGGGTTATAAGCCACAACCTTCACATCCGCTAAGGTTCCTTTAATTCAAATAATAATATTAAAGAACAAGAAAAATGATTATGGATTAACCTAAATGGTTAAGAAGTATATGGTCTAGCTTACTTTTCTGTTTATTACCCAAAATCTTTTTTTCCAATTTGATTCACTTACTATTTATTAATCTTTAACAAAAACAACTGATAAAAAACATAAGGATTCTAATAAATGTGCATCTCCTAATAGCATCACACACAAATAAACAACTTCTGGAAGCAGCAAATCGGATCTGTCCATTAGACTTTATTCTTTATTGGATAAACATATTGGACAAGCTCAAACAATTTAATGTTGTTAGTATACATGGATACAAATATGGTACCTCTGAAGTTGTGCTTTGATAATGTCAATCAGATATATATTGAACAATAACACTGGAAAGATTAAAAGTACCTAATGGGACAATTTTGACATCCGTAGTAATATAGTAATAGTTATTTAGATATCTAAACTAGTATTCTAATAAGTTCCTTTCAAGTAAAGCATCATCAATATTTAATAAAGGGAACTAAACTAAAAACCACAACCTTAGATGACTTATGTTTATTTTATAGCAATGTAGCAAAACCATCACTCTATCACACAACCATCAAAGAAATCATACTCATGTAGTTGTGTATGTAGCAACAGCATAAATAAGCATTAATAAGGAAACATGAGAGTGAATAATACATCTAACCAAATAAAAGACTATGATCCACATAAACCAAAGTCCTAGCTTTGCCCCTTATCCTCACTTTGTTTCTTTGGCCCAAATTGCCAATAAAACAAACTAAACAAGTTAGAAAGAAAGTAACAATTTTCTATTTTTTTAAAGAAAATAAAATCAAACTTGAATATAGATCCACAATCCATTTAAAAAACCAAATCTCTCTCTCTCTCTATTAAAATACAGACCTGATCTTAGGTCTATAATTGATTTGAAAAATCAAAAAGTCAGATCCAGATACTAGTCCTCACTCTTTTATTGCAAAATTGAAATACAAACCTGACTAGGTCTAAAAGCTATACCAAAACCTAAAACCCTACACCATCGTTATATGTTTTGTTCATTGGTTTCCCATATAACAATATATGTGGTCTTATAATTGTCTAATTAATTTTCACTTTCATTAAATTTGGAACATCTTATACAAGATAAATAGGTCCAAACCTTAAGAATAAGGATTCCAACCCCCAAAAGAAAATTCCATTACAACAACCTGTATACACCTCTAAATTTTGTCTACCCTGTTCGAACTCTATAGGAGATATCCTCTTAAATATGTCCTTCAAAGATCACTAAAGGTTTTCCATTTAGTACTTTTTTAACCCATTGAAAATGCTGATGCAATTAAGCTGAAACAATGAGCTTGTTCAACAACTTTAGAACCACAAAGAGACATTAACCTCTAATGTAGATAGGCCAATAAGGTTGTATTTCAATGTACACTTCTCGATTTAAATACTAAAGCTCAGAGTTCAGATAAGAAGGTATAATTAAAGGTCTTTATTATACAACAATTATTCCTTAACTTTGGATGATATGCCACAGGAGTGGAAAATTATTCTTACATTTTTACAGGATTGATTAGTAGATTGTTAGCTTCAAACATTTGTTTAAGAGGTAATAGTTTGGTTTTCCTTGTGGCATTGGCATCATCCTGTTTGATTTTGCTTGTGGGATTGACAACATTCTCTCAAGAAAGCAATACCTGTAGAATGTTTTGTCAATATTTTATATAACATATAATGACAGATGCATATATCCATCAATAAAAACTATCTATACCAATAGATTTTGATCATCAATAAATAAGGGCATTGGTATACACAACATTTTAGCAACGTATTTTTACTTTCGTTGGTATTATATAAAATATAGAATAATAGATGCAAATATATGTCGATAAAAACCATCTATACCAACAGATTTTGACTATCAATAAAGATGTGCATCAGCATATGTACCTTTTTGTTGTGGTGTAATATAATATGGTTGATAATAAATATAATATTCGAAAAAGATATTGAAACTTTATCCATTAATGGAGAGAAGAAAAGTAAGCAAAAAGGAAATGAGTCTTTTATGTGAATGACAATAAATTTAAACTTAAGAAGACACAACAACTTAAGTAGAAAAATGCCACAAATAAATCCCCGGTCAAGGTTTTAGAAGATCAAATTGCATTAAATTCCTGTTTGGACAAATCATTTAAGCCCACAACTTACGCATCCATCTACAAAGACATGTGGAATAGATTTGGTGTAGATATAACAACTGTTTGGCATCGTTGCCTTTTCCTAGAGCAATGGCACCACATTAACGCTACATAGGAAAAAATGGTGCTCCAGGAAACAACCATCTATTTGGAATTGTTTTTCCATAGAAAGTGGTGCTCCAAGCCACACCTTGGGAATCGGGAAAGCATGGCTTGGAGCAACACCAAATTTGACGTTTCTTGGAGCTATAGCTCGTTGCTGCCAACAGGACAGTGATGTGGCACTAAATAATAGGTAAAAGTGCAGAAAATGTTTCCTAGAGCATTAGTACCAAATAGAAAGAGTTATTGTTTCTCCAAGAAACTTTCTAACTGGCAACAACGATTCCAAACAAAAGAAAACGGTACTTCCAACTCACACATTAGAAAATGGTGTTACAACTGCAGCATCGATGCCAAACATATACATAAAGAATGCACATTTATATTGAAACGGAAGAAATTGCTTGGAGTTAGTGGTTTGGGTTGGAACAATGTGAAAAAATCAAGTTAAGGCAGATGTTGGGGTGTGGGAAAAATATCTATAGGTAAGTGAGTTCTTTTATTCATGTAACTACAATAAATGTTATAAAATATATTATATAAACTAAAATTGTCAATGTATTGAAAAATTATTAAGCCACAAGTAATACGACACAAACTGGAGTAGAAATGATTGAAGAAGATGATGTTAAGTGTGAAGATGAGGTCCCCATGAATATTAATGTTGATGATTATGAAAGTAACATGCACACACAATTAGCTACACAAGGTAGGCCAAAATCAACCATCTACTACTAAAAATGGGTTTTTGGATAAAAAAGAATAAGCATGATGACTTTATTGGTATTATACCTAAATGAATGAGACAATGTTTAAGATTTCTTCTCTATAACTAAAGAAATTCAAGAAGACTTTTTAACCAGTTGTGGTTTGAGTTGATGATAGTATGCGGATTTACAATTGAGACTCTTAATGTTATCTTTAGTTATTTGGGGCATAATGATAGAGATACAAAGATATTTCTTACTAGAAGTAAGAAGTATAAAGCTGATATGATGAATTTAATTATCTCCAAACTATCCAACAATGGTTATCACACTTTCTATATTATTTAATATCCATCATGTATTAAAGCATTATTTTCCATATCCTTGTTAGTTTTGCATCATACTTATATTGATACTTGACACTTGTTATCCATGCAACATAAATGCCTATTTTGGGGACAAGCCTTTCATAAATTGCTAACTTAAAAATCTATTCTATGACAAAAAAAAAAAAAAACAAATTCATTTAGTTAAAGGATTATTTATTCAAGACTAATGAAATTTTATTTTTATTCGTTTATTTTTATTAATCCAGAATTCTTATGAGACTCTAGGATAAGAATTGCTTATGATTTTGCCCATTTTTTTTGAATGATGTATACATATGAGAGTTAAATGGATAACGAGGGAATTTTCTTTTTCAATTTGAGTTTTGGCATTGATAATAATCTTAGTTTCTTGGTCAAAACTGCCCCTAATATAAAGACCAAAATATAGTGACAAAATAGGGATTCAAACCCCAAACAAATAAAAATAAAGAATAACTTATATAGGTTGAAGTAGGAAAGTAAAGAATGACCTTGCATCATACTTGACACTTGATATTTGATACTTGCTAGTCTTTTTTTTGTTTTTCTCATAGAAAATCTTGAAAGTTCTTATGTTACAACCTGTAACAAATTGAATTTTTTTTTCTAAATGATGGGTTTAAAACTTTTAGGGAATTTTGTTATGCCATAATTGTAATCATGTTATTGCTCAAATAGTTGAAATTTCTTTTGGATTACTACATTTTCTATTATTAATTTTCTTTTACTGGTTGTGGTAGGAGGTTTTTTATTACTAAGTCTCTTGCCAACAAATAAGGGTTTCCCGTGAAATCTTTTTAAGACATTTGATTCTACATTTTTCATCTAAAGTCAATACATAGAGGATTCATCTTTTGGCTCAAACTCAAAAATTTTATATTTCAAAAAAAAATCACAAATTTTGTATGTAACTCATTTTTATAGATCTAAATGAATTCATTTTATTGATAGGGCTTACACTGAAATGTTCTCATGACTTATGTTTTAATGCCTATATAATTTCCACATATGGTACAAATGCATATGTGAGATTATATCATGGTAGGGCTTAAGTTGGGATTGTAAACATTGATTTTTATATATTAAAAAAATTTGTTTTATAAATGAGGCCCACGTGCAAAATGTATTTATGGTCCCAAATTTCCATGCTTATGTGGGTTCCACATGTGAAAGCTTAGTATTTTATTTGCATATACTTATTTTTATATAACTCAAACACACAAGTGCAAAATTGTTTTTCCTCTTGACCATTTTTAAACAAATAAAATAAGTTTAAATACTAATGTAAAACTAAACCAGATTTGCACTACAACCAAACATAGCTTTAATGATTGGCTTTCTAAACTTTGTAGGCAATTAAATAAAGAGGAATGGAAATAAAAATATACTACATGTCAATCTTATGTTCATGATATCTTATTTAGGAAGCAAAAAGTAATGCAATACACACATCATCATATTAGGAGTAAGCATTCAGTTTATTTGTTTAAAACCGAACCGAATAAACCAAAATTTTTAAAACCGAAATAAAAAAAAAAAAAGAAAATGAACCAAAACTGAATTACAATAAAACCAAAATAACTGAACCAAAATTTTTGCTTTGGTTTTTGGTTATTTCGGTTAAAAACCAAATTTAATTAATATATAATATTTTATTTTATAGCCTATAATATATATATATATATATATATATTATAATATATGTTATGAAATTTAATTTCATTATAATATATTAATATATATTTAATTTTAGTTAATTCATTTTTTTGGTTAACCGAATTTCTAAATCTGAAAATCGAAACCAAAAACAGAAATTGCTAAAAACCGAAATAACCAAACCAAATTACCCAAAAGCCAAAACCAAAATTTTTGGTTCAGTAATTTGATTTTAACCGAATAATGCTCACCACTACATCATACTAGATCCCATAACTTAGTCTTTAAGAATACCAACATATCTTAAGGAAGACCTTGGGAATATTTATAACTAGGGCATCTAATAATGGGCCTCAAAGTCATAATACATTACTTGATATTGCATCTTTTTTTTTTTTACCTTATCATTGAGGGTTCTTATGAGTTATGACCTAGGTCTTGGAAATGTAAGGCTCACATTCATTGTTAAAGAGTCACTTAATAATTCCTAAAAAGCAAACTTGTTGATGGGCCATGCCAAGTTGGGTTTGGGTTAGTGCTTACCCCTTTATTAATACAAAATATCTAGGCTCAAGCTTGGCCCAACCATCAAGCTTAGATTTTAAGCTCAAGTCTAGTTCTTATATAAAAAGTCTTACCTACAATGCAATTTAATAAATTAATATATATTTATATTATTAATATATTCATATATTCATATATGAAATATTATCGAGTTGAGCTTGTTTGAAAATACCCAAGCTCAACTCAAAAAATAGTTGGGCCTAATAATGATAGCTCGAGCCCAAGCCCCCAGGCCTAAAACTTTACCCACACTTGATAAAGAATGGGTTAGGCTAGGCAAGCCCATCAGGCTACCTGATCCATTAACAAATCTATTGAGAATGAAGATGTGATCAAAGTTGTTATGATGCATAAATGAGAATAGTAATCATAAGACTAGATGTTTGATCAAATACTTGAGAGTAGCATCAAATTATCTCAAACAAATTACTTTTTTTGTGATAGGATACTCCTATGCATGTGTAAACTTAATATAGATGGAGCAACTAAAGGCTAGCCAGGTCCGACCACTAAGCGCATGTTTAATTTTGAGATCATCTAGATAGATGGTTGGGTGGATATTTGATAGAGATTGGATATGCCACAAATGATATTGTTGCACTACCCATTCATTAGTGGTGTTCATGGGTCGGGTTGGGTCGTTTTGAGTCATTTTCTTCAACTGACCCAACCTAATCAGTTTACTTATTAACTAAACCGAAACCGACCGACCTTGAAGCAAAACCAACCCAAACATGAAGGGCCGGTTTGGGTTGGTTTATCGGTTTAAGTCGGGTTTTATATATATTTTAACTAAAATATCTATTTCTAAGTATCTATTTATATTCAAGTTTATTTCTTTTTAGCTTCTATACAAAATAAACATATATATTTAAATCGATTAGTTTTTTATGCAAAATTGGGTTTTTGTCAATATATATTTAAATTTATACAAAACAAAACTAAATATTGTAACATTGTATTATATTTGTATTGGTTTTACGTTTTTAGTTTTTATCATAAATAACCAATTTTTTTCAAAGTTCAAACAAAACACAAATAAAATATATCAACATTTAACATATAGGGTAGGGACTAATTAATAATTACTTAAACATATAGGATCGGTTCGGTTCAATTTGGTTTTGGTTTTCATAAGTTGTCAGTTTATTCTCTCATACAAATCGAAACTGACTGGTGGTTAAAAAACCAACCAAATCGGATTGGGTTGGGCCAATTTGGTCAGTTTAACATTTAATATGAACACCCCTACCGTTCATATAACTGTGGCCAAAGGATACAAGAATATCATCATTTAATTGGACTCTCTATACACCACCACAACTCTATGTCTTTGACAATGTCCTAAATGGAGCATGAATATCTTATTTGATGATACTTTGCTTGTTCTGAATTCATGCCAACCAGTCCTCCTAAAACATTGCCATAGGAAGGCGAATAGGTATTTAGACAAACTAGCCAACTTAGCTTTGCATATTGGGTATTGTTTTTGTTATTTTTTGGATCTTGATGTGATCCAATTCATATGGCAGGATGTTTCTTCTAGTATAGGTGTATGACATAGATGTCCTAATATGCAACTATTGTATATATGTTGAAAAAAAAATTCTTATTTGCATTTTACATTTGTATTTGTGCTCTTCCCTAATCAAGCCTAAAGTTTGATTCATATTTGTTTATTAATGATATTGGTTATTCATTTTTTGCTTCTTTTGCTTAAAAAAAGTTGAATGCCAAAATTTAGTATCAATTTATTGTCTAAACTACCTTGGAGAATCGTCCTTTTTGGTGAATGGATGGAAAGATCCAAGTCTACACCTCTAGGGTAGGCTGTGAACAAACTCCAAAGGTTTGAAATCCAATCCAATTATCTCTGACTCATGATTTATTTGCATAGTCAGATCGAATCTTATGATATAAATCCAACTAATGATTAGATTGGAAACGAGTTAACCCATCCTATTTGATTAAAATCCGAATATAATTATATTATAATATGTATTGGTTTTAATATATAAAATTTATATTATTATATTAAAAATATAACTTTATATATTATATTATTTATAAGTTTATATACATAATAAATTCAATATATAGAAGTTAAAAATTAATTAACATTTTTTGTTTTTACTTTATTTAAAAAATATGAAATATAATTGGATTTTTTTTACTACGGGGGAATTGGATTAAATTTAAATATGAATATGATCCACTTATTGTTCTATCTTTTTATTTTTTCTTTTTTCATGAGGCTACAAATGGGTAGACTTGTTCATGGCCGGGTAGCCTGATGGGCCGACCCATTCTAAGTCGGGCTTGGACATAATTTTAGGCCTTTGGGCTTGGACTTTCTCAAAAAGCTTGGCTCGAGCCCAGACCCGACTTGATAATATATATTAAATAATAAAAAACATATTTTATTTAATACATGTATATAGACACAATGTTTTTCTTTGTTCCTCTTCAATTTTTTAAGTAATAGTGAGACCTTTTATTATTTTAGGGTTTTAAGGATTTTTAATATAAATAAAACAATTTTTTGTTGAATAAAAAAGAAAATTATGTTTTCAAATAGATTGTTTAAGCCAGGTTTCGGGCTCAAGACTTAGGCCTGGTGGTTAGATCGAGTTTAAACTCGAACCTGAATATATTCTATTAAATACACAAATAAAGCCCGGCCTATGAACAGGTCTACAAATGGAGTAACCAAGTGTAACGTTGGTTGTGCCGACTTACTTTTGCAGGCTAGGGCTATGCCAGGCCGGCACGCGGGCCTTAGCTGGTCGTGCCTGCCATTATAATGGGCCATGTCGTATGGGGCTGTGGTTCATATCGCACGGCCCAATTCTTCGTGAATCGTGATGTGTCATGACAACCCCGAGTCGTGCTGGGCCGGCCGGCCCACTTTACGGTTCTAGATAATCCTGATACCCTGATAGGCTGATACCCATAGCCCATAACCCCCCATCCAGAATCCGTACCCTAATCCCTAAACCGTGGTGGAGCGCTGGCGGGCACGGCGCACTTTAGCTAACCCTCACCCATCCCAAAGCTTGGTGGCGGCAGAATTTGATCCCACGTCTCGGCTACAAACAGTTCCCTACTCACTTCTGTGTCCTGTTTCCTTCTCTCAAGGCTTTCTTTGCACGGAGCACAGTGCATACCATTATGATTATATGTTATTCTCAACTTTGGCCTTTGTATTTTAGTGTTGTGAGCCCCACCCATTGCGTTCTTTTGTTCTTCTCCTCCGCTCTCTTATTACATTGGCCGCCGCTGCTTTAATCTGCCTCAAGAATAATTGAAGAGATGGTCCAGACAAAAGTATGTTTTGTTTTTTTAAAGAAAAATTCTGAATGTATTAACAATTTCACAAAAAGAATCTCAATCAAAGAACAAATTATGGGAAACTGTTTATAGGGTTCTGAGCTTTTTCAATGGAAGTTGATGATTGATCGGATTTCCAAGTAGAAAACCGATATGGGTTTTGAGCTCTGGATCTGTTAAAGTAGAGGGAATTGGGTCTATTACCAGATGGGTCATGAATCCTTTTGTCGCTGATCGAGGGTTTGGTCGAATTGGGTTTCTGGGTAAAGGAGATTAAAGTGATTCTTCTTCTTTACCAAAAAAAAAAGTGATTTTTGTTGTTGCTGAATCTTGGTGCTGTCTGCCATGGAGAAGCAGAAGAGCTTCCGAGGAGTCATGGAGAAACAGAAGAGCTTCCGGGGGTTGATCGAGAAACAGCTCAGCTTCCGAGGGGTGATGGAAAAACAGAAGAGCTTTCGCATAGCCATGGAGAAGCAGCAAAGCTTTCACGAGCAAAGGAAGAGCAAGGAGTCGCCTGGAAAAAGGGGAGATTCGCCATTTCATCTGGCTGCTCGAGTGGGGAACTTGACCAAGGTTAGAGAATTTCTTCAAGAATGTGACAGCGGTAATCTGAAGGATTTGCTGTCAAAGAAGAACTTTAATGGGGAGACTGCCCTCTATGCTGCAGCGGAGAATGGTCACGCCGATGTTGTTAGCGAGCTCTTGAAGTATCTAGACCTTGAAACTGCATCTCTCCCAGCCAATAACTGTCTCGATTCATTCCATGTTGCAGCCAAGCAGGGTCATGTTGGTAAGAATTCGATCTGCTCTTTCTGTTCTTTATTTTAAATTTCTTCTGCCTTTACTTTCAAGGAAGTTGCTTTATTTCGGTTTTAGTTTCCTCTGGTTCCCCTACCTATCTTTTGGTTGCTGCATGGTTTGCAAATTTTTAATTGAGTTGAAGAATTGGGTAAGATCATTGTGCTGTTTTTTGTTTTTAATCTTTTCTATTTTATACCAAGTCCATAAGTTTTGATGCCACATAATTGGACTTTGATGGTGAATCTTGAAATTTGCTGGTCCATGAAGGCCTATGATGTGTCACTGAATGCATCTTCTGGTTTTACCTGGTTTGCTAAGTCACTTTTTGTTCTCTTATCTTTCCAGCTCTAAACCAAATAGCAAAGTTTGAACCTCTTGACAAGAATGATCAAAGGCCTGCATATCCAACAAGCACCCGTTTTCCTAATGAGGATTGAGCTAAAAGATTTCCTTCTTTGTTGTTTATTCCATTTTGGATGACATAATAAAAGCAAAAGCAATTGCCTTTATTATAACATCTGAAATCATAGAAGAATTGGGAAGGCAATCAAGGTATTGCTACCTCCCAGAGATAACTCAATTCCTTCAAAGGGGCACTTGTCCTTTTGTTTACCATGACTGAGGATGGGTAACACTGGAAACAGATCTCCCTTGTCATCATCATCATCAAATTATCTAAGCCTCCCGACTATATGGGGTCAGTTACATTAATCCTGTTTCACCATTGTGTTTTGTTCAGTGCCATATCCATTGGGAAACAGATCTCCCTTCCGTGGTAAAAAAATTACTTGAAATTACTTTTTTGCCTTCCATGTTTTGTTTCATGACCTTTTGTTCAATTCTTGCTCTTTCTCACATAAAGCCCCATTTTTTGCCCCTATGCTATCTCATATTGGTGTCTGATCTCAACACAAAAAGTTTCCAGAAATGGTATTGGAGGTCTCATGCTCACTTAAAAGTAACGAGTAAAAGGGTATTTCTCTAAATGGTAATGGAAACCGTTCCCTAAAATGAATTTTGGCATGTATGCTGTTATGTGGGTTTTATGTAAACTTTTGCCAATGAGTAGAACTGAGTGTCTGTCAAGTCAACAACTGTTCTATTTCTAATTATACCTCTCTGTGAGTGGATCTGGTCAAATATAGCAAGTTTCCTTTCAGTCATAGCACATTTTCTGTTCAATAACTATAAACCTGCACACCAAATTTTCCTCATGTCGAATTACTATCCTGCTATGGAGCATGATGGTATCAACATCTCCTGGTAGCAACTATCTATCAATCTTGTTCAATAACTATAAAGCTGCACATGAGGTTCTCCTCATGTTTAATCACTAATTCACTGTTCTTCTATGGAGCATGATGGTTTCAACATCTTTGGGTAACAACTCTATCAATCTTCTCGTGGGATGAGGTTCTTATTATCCTAGTTGGCCTACTCAAAGGTCTTCCTATACTAGGGTGGATCTTATCTGAAAGACCTTTTACCCAACTCCGTGAACTCTCTACGCTTTGGCCAAGCAAGGGGTAAATAGGGTACAGCTGTTCTGGATTCAGTTGCGATATTTTTTCTTCTTTTTTGGGTGAGGTAATTTTTTTTTTATCAGCAACACAAAAAAAAAATCATTAATTATGAGAAAAACATGATTGCAACAAGAAGTTGTGAAATGAACCAGCTATAGAAGCTGTCTCAGTTTAGTACTACATTTGAGCCCAAAACATGTGTTCTATGTACCCCTTGCTTGGCTAAGCTATCTGCCAAGCTATTAGCAGTCCTCCTCACCCATTTCACTTGGATTAACATGTCCTGTGACAGCCATTTGAATTTTCTGAAATCATTTCTTAAATGCCATGCCACCCCTCCCCTTTTACCAGCCACTTAACTACAGTTTTAGAGTCTCCCTCAATAATCAGCCTACTAATACCCATTTCTTTTGCCTCCTCAACCCCAAAAACTGCAGCCAAAAACTCTGATATTGCCACATCACCTTGCTCCACAGGGCCAGAGTATAAAGCAATTATGCTCCCCCCTAATGACTCCCCCAATACCTGAGGGACTTAGGTTACCCAAACAGCTCCCATCAAAATTTAGTTTCTTCCAACCATTTATTGGGGGAGACCAAACCTCAACAAATCTTTGTCTTGTAGTTGAGGATGCAACAATGATACCCCAAGCTCTGAAGAAATCTTCAATCTTGAAATCCAAAAACAGCTTCAAACTTTTTGTCCAATGTGCTACTCTCAATGTTATAGTTTCAACCAAGGCTTCCTTGCTTCGTTCCTTCTCTTCAAATATTCTTGCATTTCTTTCCTCCCATACAATCCAAATTAGTGCTGCTCTAGTGCATCTCCACAAGGTCCTACCCTTCTTTCTTGTACAACTAATTCTAGTAGGGCTAAACAAACCCTCCAACATATCAAGAGAAGACCAACTGCATCCAAAGAGAGAAGTAAACCAATCCCACAGAAAGCTAATAAAAGGGCTAGAGATAAGAAGATGAAATACAGTTTCACCATTCAACTTGCAAAGAACACGCCAGTTGGGGGACAAACACCAATTTGGTCTCTTCCCTTTGAAGTAAATCAAAGGTATTAATGCTTCCATGTAACACTTCCTAATAGAAGGAACTGATTTTAGGGGAATGGGAGAACACCAAATTCCCTTGACTGGGAAAGAAGAGGTGGCAACCAGAGAATGAGAGGACTTACAAGCAAGGTTCAAAATTTCACAACTTATTGGGCTGTATCGGCCGATACGTATCGTTCCGACAAGAGCCCGATATGCGGAATGTGTAGAAATTATTTGTTCCGTTTCTTTTCATATGTATTGCATCAATACAGGCTCGTATCTGGTTGTTTTGGCTCTGTATCGGTCGATACGGGCCTGAAACAACCCGATACACTTGATTTTTTTCGGGTGACCTTCATTAATTAATCTCTTTAATTACTTCTATATTTAATTCTAACTTTTCTTTCATTAATTAGTCAATTACTCCTGCTTTAAATTTAAATTTGAATTTAGCGCCTAATTCGAAGTCTCTTATTAATTCCACTAATTAATGATCCGGTCTCATTAATTTCATTTTGTTAGTATAAAAACTACAGACTTTAAACAATGGCAAGATTCGAACCAACTAAGTTTTAACAACCATAAGTCACCACTAGGCCATGCCCATTTGTTTGTTATGGATGTATGCATTATTATTTTTAAGTAAATTTTCTCTTTTCTTAATGGATATTTATTAATAAATGCTAGAATTAATTATTAAAATTTATGTACTAATAAATATTAATATATATTGATGTACACACAACATTTATGTTGGTTATTTGAAAATTGATGTATACACATTCATATTTTAGTTTTTTTTTTTGTTTTCTCACATTTTATTTATTCCGTCATTTTTCAACAGTTATTAATTGCAATTATTTACAATTAAATGATTGTAAATATGGATTTTTGCATTTAAATAACTTATTTACAATCATTTAAAACTTGTAATTATTGTTAGTAATATTTTTTTAGGATATATTTGAATTTCTTAACATATTTATACATATCTTAATTTTTCGTCTGTATCTATGTGTATCCCAATACATCTCTTAAAATTGTCTTTCCGATACACCTTGCGTTTCCAATACTTTGAACCTTGCTTACAAGACAACTCCCTATCAGAATTAGGATCCCATACTCTAGAATCTGAGCCACCTTCACTCAAGAAAACTGAATTCAACAAGCTCAAAAGATCAGTCATCATAGAAAGTTCAGATTCTCTAAGGTTTCTAATGAAGCCAAAATTCCAATTCAATCCTGAAGAGAAGTGATGTTGAGTAAGGAAGTCAGAAATGGGCCTACCCTTAAACCTGGAAATATCAAAAAGAGAAGGTAATTTAATACCCAAAGGGATATCCCCAATCGACACATCCTCCCAAAACCTGATTTTTTGACTAGAGGCCAAGTCATACCTGATATGATTTAAGAAGGTAGGAAGAAAATCATGGATGGCCTTCCATGAGGCAGCCAAGGTAGCTATATAGAGACATCCAACATCCCATCCATTGCTTGATATGCCATGAATACTTGCCACAACCTTGTGCCATAACTTCTCATTTTCATTAGGAAACATCCATAACCATTTGTTGAGTAAAACATGATTCTTTATCTTAACATTACCAATTCCCAGCCCACCTTTTGTTTTCAATTTCACCACCTTTTCCCATTTGACCAAGTGATCATTCTTTTTCCCCCCACCTCCCAGAGAAAATCCCTCATGAGTTTTTCAATTTTCCTCACTACCTACTGTGGCATCCTAAACACTGACATGTAGTACATTGTAAGATTTATTAAGGTGGGCGTAATAAGGGTTAACCTCCCCCCATCGAAATGTAGTTCCTCTTCCACCCAGCTAGTCTCTTCTCAACCCTTTCCACCATTGGGGCCCAAAAACTAGCTGATCTAGGGTTATCACCTAGAGGTAAGCCTAAGCCTAAGGAGTCTGCCAAGCTCCTCAAAAGTTCCTCATCGATATTGGTTCCAACCATTAAGCTCTTCAACTAGTTAATCTTTAAATTAGACAGTTTCTCAAATAGTTACACCACCAACTTCAAGTTTTCCACCCCCTCTTTACAATCTCCATCACAAAAAATCAAATTTTTTTTTCCAAAGATACAAAAAAAAAAGTTGCAGGTGAGTGATCAAAATATTATCTCTCCCCATGGATCAACCCCTAAACAGTTGGAAGCAATTTTCTCTTGAAATCAATTTGCTTAGTACTTTAGCCACCAAAGTGAATAGAAAAGGAGAGAGAGAGGATCACCTTGTCTGAGTCCCCAAAAGCCCTCAAAGAAATCATACACTGTCCCATTAACAATGGCTGAGTAGTGAGTAGATTGCAAGCAATCCTTAATCCATTTTCACAACTCTCCAAATCCACACCTCCTCATAATATCAAATAAGAAGTTCCAGTCCACCAAGTCATAGGCTTTTTCCAAGTCCAATTTGATAGCCACTCCCCTTCTCTTTAATCTTTTTTGAGCCTCCACACATTCATTAGCAATAAGGATTTAGCCAATGATCTGCCTGTCCTGCACAAAGGCCCCTTGAGATTGCGAAATCAATGGGGGGATTACTTTCTTAATCCTCAGAGACAACACTTTTGCTATAACCTTGTGATTAGGCTGATAGGTCTAAAGTCTTTGGGTCGTATATCATTGTTCTTCTTTGGTATCAACGCTAAAAAGGTAGAATTCATCCCCTCCATTGATTACCCCCCTCTATGGAATTCACAGAAAACTCTGAGAAGATCATCTTTAATTATATCCCAACAATCTTGATTGAACGCCATGGTGAATCCATCAGGCCCAGGGGCTTTTGATCTATTCATAGGGAAAACTGCTTCCTTGATCTCTTCCTCTTCAAACATTTTCTCCAAAAAGTGCACCTGATCCTCCCCCAAAGTCTCTCACTCCAACCCTTCAACCAACCACTTTTTTTTTTTTAAAGAGTAAAATAGAAATTTTATTAAAAGAAAAAGATCAGTTACACGTAGTAGGTTACAAGATGGCACCTAGCTTACAAAACAGAGCAAAACTGAACTAGGTACAGTCCAACACTACGACTGGTGCAGATACATTATTGAATCTCAAGCAAACTCTAGAAATTTCCCCCCAAATATCTGTTTACTTGATTGAAATCTGGTAACACCCAAACCCACTCTGCAATTAACTTTCCAATCAGAGCCACCAGAACTATTGTGTTCTTGAGTTTGTCTTCAAAAATCCTTCTGTTCCTTTCGTTCCATAGTGTCCAGTCCAGCACACAGCAGATGTGATGCAGCTCCAAACTATCCCTGCTTTCCTACCACCCCCAATTCTTGGCCAGGTGGAGAAAGTTTCTGCTGCTGATCTTGGCTGAATCTCACTTTTCCCAAATAAAGAAGTGTAATAACTCCAAATTATTCTTGCAGTCTTGCAGGTAGAAAATAAGTGCAGAACAGATTCTTCATCTGAACTACACATGACACAAAAGTTTTCCATATGAAACTCTCTGCTCTTCAGATGATCAGATGTTAAGATGCTGTCCATGGCAACCAGCCAAGCAAAAGCTTCCACTCTAGGTGGAATGGGGTTCCCCCACATTCCACCCTTGTAATCTGATCCCTGTTGATCCTTTAACATAGCTAGATAGAAATATTTCACTGAGAAAACCCCATTCTTGCACTCTTTCCACAACAAACCATCCCTCAAGGAAGTGGAGGTGGGACCAAGAAAACAGTATGGTGATGTCTTGGCTCCTCGTAGCCATGGAACCTGATGTGAAGAAGAACTTTATGTGGGCAGACACCGCTAGTGAGATCTGGGAACAAGCCAAAACTACCTATTCTGAGCAAAGGCATTATGCCAAGGTTTACCAGTTACAAGCTGAATCTTCAACCTGTAAACAGGAAAACCGTAGTTTGTCTTCATATTATTCAGCCTTTACCTCTATATGGAAAGAATTTGATCATTATCAGGCTATAGAGTGGAAACATGATGATGATGCTAAAGCCTATAGGAAGCTGGTCTCTCAGCAATGTGTGTTTGCCTTCTTGTTGGGATTGAGCCCTGCATATGAACCGTTGAGGGTTCAGATCCTAGGAAGCAAAGAGTTGCTGACGGTTCACGAGGTATACTCCCTTGTTCAATCGGAAGAAAGCAGGCGGAATGTAATGGTTACAGTTGAGGGGGAGCAACAAGTTGCTTTGGCTGCAATGAATAATAACTCCACGGGGAAGAAAAGTGACACTAAGAAGATTGATGATAAAGATAAGTTGTTCTATACCCACTGTTGGCGTTCACGGCATACACGTGACACTTGTTGGGACATCCACGGGAAACCCAAGTGGGTAGTGAAGAATCAAGAACAGGGTAGGTCAAGGTCAGAAGAAAATGAACACAACACAGAATGCAGCACATGTGGCAACCCAAGATACTCAAGTTGCTGGTAGTACCTGGGACCACCCTAATAAGTCTGACCCCAAGGAAGATATAATGAATTCCTTCAGAGAGCACCTGGAATCTTATGGTAGGGCTTTGCGAAAATGGACAGTTCAGTCACTGGTACTCCCTCTACTTCATTTGCATCTACTTCAGGTAATACGGCTTCTGCATTCCATGTCACTCCCACGGATTCCCCTTGGATCATTGACTCAGGGGCCTCCAACCACATGATCGGTAAGCCGAACTTGTTTCAGTCTTATAGCCTTTTGTCAGGAAGGGATAGAGTGAGACTTGCATATGGTTTTTTTTCCTCCATTGCAAGCCAATGATCAATATCTCTTCCCCATGGCCTTAACCTGAATTGTGTATTGCATGTCCCTCAACTTCCTATAAATTTGCTTTCAATTAGTAGCATTACAAGCTCTTTAAACTGTAGTGTAACATTTTTTGTTGACTCATGTGTTTTTCAGGACCTAACTTCTGGGAGGATGATTGGTAGAGGGAGCCTACTGGATGGTCTCTACATTCTCGACAACAAAGTTGGTCTCTCGGTGTCATCCCTAGAGTCACATAGTCAGTCAAATAAGAGTCAATTTTTTTTTGTGGCATAGTTGTTTAGGTCATACTTCTTTCGAAATAATAAAGTCTTTGTTTCCGGTTTTATTTAAGCCATGTTCAGTGTCAAAGTTCCAGTGTCAAACGTGTCAGTTGAGCAAACAATGTAGAACAATTTTTCACGCAAGTAATAAAAGATCAAATGTTCATTTTCATGTTGTGTATTCTGATGTATGGGGGCCTACCAGTGTAATCTTTGAGGGCGGATATAAGTACTTTATCACATTGATCGATGATTACTCTTGCTATACATGGGTAATTCCTATGCGTAGTAGAGACGGGGTTCCAAAGATTGTGAAAGACTTCCAGATGATGGTATTTACGCAGTTCCATGTTGAAATATAGATCTTCCAATCCGACAATGAAAAAGAATACTTCCATGGGGAGCTCAATGAGTTCTTTGTCTCCCACGGATCTATTCATAGGAGCTCATGCACTAGAACACCACAACAAAATGGTGTTGCAAAAAGAAAAAACAAACACCTCCTTGAGGTAGCTTGCGGGATGATGTTACACATGAATGTTCCAAAAAGGTTTTGGGTGGATGCTATACATACAGCTGCTTATGTCATCAATCGCATGCCCTCCAAAGTGTTGAACTACATGGCCCCTCAGCAGTTATTGTACCCTTAGTCTCCTTTATTTTCCATTCCCATGAGAGTTTTTGGTTGTCGTGCCTTTGTCCATGATTTGTCTCCATCTCGAGGTAAGCTAGACTCTTGGTCCATTCCTTGTGTTTTTCTGGGGTATCCCTCCTCTCAAAAAGTGTATCGGTGCTTTGATCCTGTTAGTCGTAAGTTTTTTGTGTCTATGGATGTGTCATTCTTTGAGTCTAAGTCATTCTTCCCTGCTTCTCCTCAGGGGGAGAGTAGTAGTGTGGAAGAGGAGAAGCAGGTTCAGGTATCTCTTTCTTCTATTCCGGACCTTGCTCCCTTCCGTGTCTTCCAACGTACACGTCATAGAGATCAGCGGTGTGATAGAGATATGGAGCAGTCAAGCACTGAGCAACCGACACCATTAGACGCCCAGGAGGTAAGTCCACTCCTTAACCCTACTCCTACTGTGGATGGCCTTGACATTCCTATTGCCCAACAAAAGGGAGTCAGGTCATGCACTACCAAACACCCCATTACCCATTTTGTTTCCTATGATCACATTTCCCCCTCAAACCGAGCCTTCTTATCGGCAGTTGATTACATCCCTGTTCCCAGAAATGTTGCAGAAGCCTTAAAATGCCCTGAATGGACAGATGCCATGAAGGAGGAGATTAATGCCCTTCACAAAAATCAAACTTGGGAATTGGTGGATCTTCCAAAGGGAAAAGACCCTGTGGGGTGTAAATGGGTGTTCACGGTTAAGCACAAGGTAGACGGAACAATTGAAAAGTACAAAGCAAAATTAGTAGCCAAATGGTACACACAAGTATACGGGGTTGACTATGATGAGACTTTTGCTCCAGTAGCTAAGATGAACTCAATTAGGGTTCTCCTGTCCTTAGCTGCTAATCTTGACTGGGAATTGCATCAACTGGACATAAAGAATGCTTTTCTGAATGGTGACTTAGAGGAGGAAGTATACATGGTTCAACCCCTTGGATTTTGTGCCAAGGGAAGTGAAAATAAGGTGTGCAAGCTACGAAAGCCTCTTTATGGCTTAAAACAGTCTCCCAGAATCTGGTTCAGTAAGTTTCACATGGCAGTTCAACAAATGGGCTTCAAACAATGTCAGTCTGATCATACACTTTTTGTGAAGAGATGTCAGGAACATGTTGTTGTATTGATAGTGTATGTGGATGATATCATCATTACAGGAAGTTGGAGCTCAGAGATACAGAACTTGAAACAATTCCTTGCATCTAAATTTGAAGTGAAAGATCTAGGTCCCCTGAAGTATTTCCTTGGGATTGAAGTTGCCCGCTCAGAAAAGGGTATCTTTATCTCCCAAAGGAAATACACCATTAATCTATTACAGGATACAAGCAAATTAGGTGCAAGGCCGACAAATACTCCCATGGATGTTGACCACAAGTTAGGTGACTGTGTTGGTGAACCTCTGAAAGATGTGAAACAATTCCAAAGGTTAGTGGGAAAGCTGATTTATTTGTTCATGACTCGTTCAGACATTGCCTATTCCGTTGGGGTCCTAAGCCAGTTCATGCACTCTCCTAAGAAACCACACATGGAAGCAGCAGAGAGAGTTCTTAGATACTTGAAGAAATATCCCAGAACAGGCCTACTATTTAGTAAACACAATCACCTAAAGGTGGAAGTCTTTACAGATGCTGATTGGGCAGGAGCTGTGGATGACAGAAAGTCCACAAGTGGGTATTAAACATTTGTGGGAGAAAATCTAGTGACCTGAAAAAGCAAGAAACAAAGTGTGGTAGCAAGGTCAAGCGCTGAAGCTGATTATAGAGCTATGGCACATGGGGTGGCTGAAGTCCTTTGACTAAAGAATCTTTTAGGGGAGCTTGAAGTTGTTGTTCATAGTCCTGTTCCTTTACTGTGACAACAAGGCTACAATAAACATCGCCAGCAACCCTGTCCTACATGAGAGGACCAATCACATTGAGGTGGACAAACACTTCATAAGGGAAAAATTGGAAAAAAGGGAAATTTGCATCCCTTATGTCAACACCAAGGAACAACTTGCTGATGTCCTTACAAAGGGGCTTCCATACTCGTGGCACAATGAGTTGATTGACAAGCTGGGCATGATAGACATATTCAGCCCAACTTGAGGAGTGTTGTAAGGCTTATTTAATTGTTACTTTATAGTTGCTGTTAGTTGGTTGATTTCTTAAGATACTGTTAGTTAGTTACTTGTCTTTTTTTCTTATTAGTTTGGTTATAGGGTGTGCCGCCAGGGGCATACTTGTAATTTTTATTCTTTTTATTAAGTTAATATAAATAGAAAACTGGCGGCAGCCAGTAGTATCTTTTTCCTCTCAATCGTATCTCCCTTTTCTTCTCTTTCTCTCTCTCTCTCTCTCTCTCCCACTCTCCATGAATCATTACACCATTCAAACCCATCTTGCAAATTCCTTAATAGACACTGAGAGCTTACCCATTCAAGACAATTATTGGATGATTCCTGCCTATAACAAAGTCAACGTAAGGGGATGATCTAACAAGCTGATTAATCCCCTTGTAGACACTGTAATGCATGATATAGTGTCAATTTTTTTTTTTTTTACATCATCTTCAATTTCAGTCAGTTTTCTTTTGATTTCATTTTTTCATTTTCATTATGTTGCATGGCTGCACCATTTCAGTCAATTCAATTATCTTACCATCCATTAATGAATCTGGCTAACAAGCATAAGAACACAAGTTCAAGTCTAAGAGCAAGCCACTCTGCAAAATTGCTACAAGTCAGTTCTGCATCCACTGACCCCCCAAGACCCTAGAGGTGGGACCAACATTGTGTAATGGCCCTTTTATCCATTAGTGAATTTGGTGAATCTCATTCAAGCCTACACAGATGCTGGTTGGGCCAGAAACATCGATGACAGAAGATCTACCTCTAGGTACTATAGCTTGGTGGCAGGTAATATTGTCTCTTGGAGAAGCAAGAAACAATCAGTTGTTGCCCAATCTTCAGCCAAAGCTGAATACAGAGCCATGGCTCATGGAGTTTCGTAAATAATGTGGCTTAGGTCCTTGATGGAGGAACTGGGTATTGAGCATGGTAAGCCAATGATGTTATACTATGATAATCAAGCTGCCATCAACATTGCTCACAGTCCAGTGCAACATGATAAAACTAAACATATTGAAGTTGACAGACACTTCATTCGAGAGAGAGTGGCTTCTGGAGAGGTGTGTCTACCTTTCACACTTGTGAAGGACATTTAGTTGATTTCCTCACCAAGGGCATTTCCAAGGCTAAGCTTCAGCATGATACTAGCAAGCTTGGCATGATTGACATCTATGTTCAGCTTGAGGAGGAGTGTAGAGAAGATGGGCCAAATGGCCCATAGGCTGTTTATCCTTTTTTTTTTTTTTATGTTCTTTGTTGTAATGGGCCTTAATCTGGGCTTTATTCTTTCTTGTGTTATGTTTTTTAATTTTCTACCCAACCAGTGGCCTCTCTGTAAATTATTAAAGTTTAACTTAATGAAATGGAATTAGGGGTGTAGGATAGAAGGTTATGTTCAAAAGTCTCTCTCTAAACCCTAGTTGCTGCGCCTTCTTCTTTTCTCTTCTTAAAACCTAATTTCTACTACTTTCTTTTGATTTTCTACAACTTTTTAAACAATCCTTTCTTTTCAAAAGGGGGAGTGTTTAAGTCCATAAAGAGATTTCTTCAGCTTGCAAACCTTCCCTTTCATATATGTTTCATACATCCCTGGAGTAAGAGACATATAGACCTCCTCATGTACTCTCCATTTAAAAATGCATTCTTTACATCCAACTAATAAAGTGGCCAGTCTGAGTGTGCAATAAGAGATACCAGAACTCTCACAGAAGTCATCTTGACAACAGGAGCAAAGGTCTCTAGATAATCAATCACATATGTTTGTGTATAATCTTTTGCAACCAGCCTAGCCTTGTACCTTTCAATGGTGTCATCATCATGGTATTTGATAGTAAAAACCCACTTACAGCCTACCGGATCCTTCCCTTCAGGCAAATCAACCACTTCCCAAGTGTCATTCTTGTGCAGGGCATCAATTTCTGTTCTCATAGCATCCCTCCATTGTGGAATAGTAAGAGCTTCTGACACAAACCTGGGAATTGGGTTAGAAGCAACAGAAGAAAGGGAGGCAAAATATGAAGGAGAGAACAAACTATAAGAAAAGTGTTTGGAAATGCAATGTGCAGTACACTTCCTTTTTTATCAAGGTCTGGAAAGGATGACTCCAAGGGGGCTGTATCAGTACTTGTTGTCTCTTCTGTGACTGGAAGTGCAGGAGGCTCATGTGCTGTAGGGGAAACAATCTGCTCACTTTTGGTTCTTTGCCGTTGGTACAACTTGGGATTAGAAAGAGGACGAGGAGGTAAAGGAGGAGGGATAGGAACACTGGAATGACAATGAAATGACTAAACCTCCCTTGACTCATTTGAAGGAGGAAGAGTCTCAACAGAAGACTCAACTGGGATAGGAAGGGGAAGATCAAACAATTATGACAAATTCTCCCCCTTTGGACAATGCCTCTCCTGAGGAGAATCATAAAAGGAAGAGATCTCATTAAAGGTGACATCCATTGAGACATGCCGAGTGCCAGTCTTCGGATAAAAACAACCGTAACCCTTTTGTGTGGGGGAATAACCAAGGAAGATACACTTGTGGGCTTTTGGTTCAAATTTATGTCTCTGGACACTTGGGGTATGTACATAACAAGTGTAACCAAAGACACAAGAAATAGGAAAAAGATCCTTGCTCGGATGAAGAAGACTGAAGGGAGTCTTAAACCCCAAAACCCTAGATGAAATACGATTGATTAGGTAGGTTACAATGAGAACAACATCACCCCAAAATTGTGTAGGGACATGTGAGGCAAATAGAATACTCTTGCAACTTCAACAATATGCCGATTTTTTCTTTCAGCAATTCCATTCAGTTTTGGGGTCCTAACACAGGAGCTTTGGTGAATAACCCCCAAATCAGTGAGATAGTAGGCCATGTTTTTTTCAAAATATTCTTTTGCATTGTCAAATCTGAAAATTTTAATTCTGGTATCAAACTGGGTTAGGACAAATTCATGGAATTGCCTCACAAGTCTGGGAACTTCATCACGGGACTTCTTAAAAAATATCCAAGTGAGCTGAGAAAAGTTGTCAATGAACAAGATAAAATATTTGTAGCCACCCATAGAAGGTAAGTGGTAAGGCCCCCACACATCAAAGTGCACAATATGAAATGGAGAAGATCTTTTATTACTAAGAGGATAACTGCTTCTATAATGTTTTGACAATTCACATGACTCACAATGAAGACTGGACAGACTAGTTCTCTTAAACAATTCTTGGAATAAATGACTTAATGCAGAAAAAGAAAGACGACCCAAACGAAAATGACATAACATGACTCGACTGATGGACTCTGTAGATGTAGACCCAAAAGCAGCTTTTCTAGGTTGTCCATGGCTCTGTCCAGGAGTGTCTAGCAGGTATATTCCATTCGCCTCATAGCCACTCCCAATCACTTTCTGAAACTCTAGATCTTGAAAAACATAATAAGAAGGAAAGAAGGTTACACAACAATTCAATGACTTAGTTAGGCTACTTACAGATAACAAATTTGTATTTAGCTTGGGTACATGAAGAGCAAAAGGAAGTACTAAGGAATCTGTAGCCTTGATGGTTCCCTTGCTAGAGATAGGGGCAAGAGAGCTATCGGCTAGGGTGATTTTGTCACGGCTATGAAGTAAATCATAAGAAATAAACAAAGTGGAAATGTTGGTCATATGATCAGAAGCACTGGAATCAATAATCCAAGGGATCCTATGGTTACCTAAAATAGTTGCATGATTGGCAGAAGCCCGTATACCTGAATGAGCAAATGCAGAAGAGGTTGAATTTCCTAGAGGGTTGGAAGAAGAGGCCACACCCTCTAGGTGACTGATTATCCTCCCAAACTTCTCATATTCTGCCTTCATAGCTGCTAACTGCTCACTAGCAGTCATCTCTTCAGTTTGGCATTTGTCACTATCTAGACCAGTAGCAATATTGGCACTCCTTGCCTTCATATTATCAGACTTATTTTGAAATCGAAGAGGAAGAAGCTCATGATGCAATTTCCAACACTTGTCTTTAGTGTGTTTTGGCTTCTTACAGTACTCACAAATAATTTCTTTATTTCCTGAGCTACTTGGAGTTCCTGCAACTCCCATGGGTTTCACTCCTGTTAGAGTGAGCCGAATAGGGGTAGTTTAGTAATCTCATGTCAGTTAAGTACTTTGCTTATGTGGCTACTTTATTAGAGTACTCTGCCCCACACTTAAGTTAGGGCAGTTTAGTCTTTGTAAGTGTAATTAGAACCTAATAAACATTAGGGGGACTGAATGGGTGACTAATCAGTTTTGACTAAACCCTCCTGTTCTCTCTTTCTCTTGTCTTCTTCCTCATCTTCTTCTTCCTTCTTCACTGGTTCGGGTTACTGTAGCTGCTCCAAAACATAGTATCAGAGCGAGGTTTTTGACCTGCTTCTGCTTGTAAAGCATCTCAGCTGTGTTCGACACCTTCTTCTTCGTTTCTGGTTAGTTAATGGAGAGAGCTGGTTCGCCCTAGGTCTGAGACATCACAGCTCGTTGCTCTCTATTGCGCACAGTTTTCTTCATCAAGGAAGGTGATTTCAGCAGTGAATGGTTGGCTGATACTCTCAAAGGAAGGTTGGTTATTTAGTCATTTTGTGTTGCTGGTATTTCTGGGTAGGAACCTTTCAAGAATCGGTTAGTACTGATTAGAACCTAGAGAACTAGGTTCATTGTTGCCCTAGGAAGGGCTGTGTGTGCAGTAGTCGAATGGTGTAGGGCTGCTATGAGTTGTCGAGCGGTGTTAGGGCTGCTGAGTGGTGTAAGGTGGAATGTAGTGACCTTGCCAAGCTCCTTGTGGTTGTGTAATGCCCTCTTAAGTGTGTTAAACAAGTCTGAGCTAGGTGTAGCAGTTTGACTGTGTTGTGGTGCTTGTGATGCACAATTTTTTTTTATTGAGTGGTTGTAAGAGGGCCTACTGTTGTGTTGTGGTGCTTGTGATGCTTATGTGGGTCGTAGGTGTGGAAGTCAGCAGTAGTGTGAAGAAGAACAAGTGTGTGCTCCCACTGTTGTGTTTAGGGGCTGCAATAGGTGCTGAAGTATCAAACTGTGAACAACATCAATCAGCTTGTAGCTGAGAAGTAAGGTTAGAGGCAACTGTGAAAGAGTACAATGGCAACAATAGGAGATGGCTACAATGATCAGAAACCTAGTGTGGTAATTTCCTCCGACTACCTAGGGGTACAAATGACCTCAATTAAGCTGAATGGGGAGAACTATGTTCCATGGGCTAAATCAGTGGAAGTGTTTCTCAAGGCAAAGAAGAAAGTAAAGCATGTAAGAGATGAGAAGCCACCGGAGGACTCTCCAGGGTTTGATGATTGGGAACAAGAAGATGCTCAAATCATGACTTGGCTGTGGAATAGTATGGAACCCAAAATTAGTGCCAACTTCATGTTCCTTGATACGGCTAAGGATATATGGGAGCATGCTAAGAAGCTATATTTTGGACAAGATAACACAACAAGAGTGTATCGGCTTTATCAGGAGTATTTTGATTTACAACAAGGAACCAAAACACTAGAAGAGTACTATGCCTGCATGAAGAATATAAGGAATGAACTCAATGTCTATCACCTCCTTACTCCAGATATTAAAGTTCAGCAACAGCAAAGGGAGCAACTAGATGTTACAAGATTTTTAGTGGGGCTGAAGTCGGAATATGAACCAGTTAGAGCCCAAATATTGGGGGGCTCTACGCTTCCTACACTTGAGGAAGTATTCTCAAGGCTTCGTAGAATTTCTTTGGGACAGACAGAGAACTCCACACAGTTTGATAGATCAACACTTGTGACAGCTAGAGGGGTTGGACATAATACAAGAGGGGGAGGTCATGCTCCCCGAGGAGGCCGTGGCAGTTCCATGATTAGTAGATCAGCACTTGTGACAGCTAGAGGGGTTGGACATAGTACAAGAGGGGGAGGTCATGCTCTCCGAGGAGGCCATGGCAGTTCCATGATTAGTCGGGGTGGTCGTGACTCAGGGGGAGGCCGTGGCAGAGGGAAGAATAACTCTACAAGGAAATGTACTCATTGTGGTAGAGAGGGACACACAGTGAATTTCTGTTATGATCTACATGGCCCTCCCTCTAAATGGGCTAATCATGCTGTAGCAGGTGAGGTTGATATCAGTGACAGTAAACTGGCAGACCGAACTCCTCCCACATCTACATCTACCTCTGGGAGGGAGATGGTGAGCGTACCGCGTGATGAGTATGAACGGTTCCTTCAAACTACTTCACAGCATACCACTGCCACACTTGCCCAATCAGGTATTGCTTGCATGCCATCTAAAACCTCTCCCTGGATTATTGACTCTAGAGCCTCAGATCATATGACCGGGACTCCAGGTGTGTTCTCTTCTCTTTTTGAAACCTCCACATCACAAACTGTTACACTTTCCAATGGGTCATCATCCCCCATATGTGGTGTTGGTAATGTTGATATGGCTTTTGTGCCCATATCATCTGTTTTATATGTCCCTAAGTTTCCATTCAATCTTATGTCTGTTAGTAAAATAACCAAAGCTCTTAACTGTTCTGTTACCTTCTTTCCTTCCACTCGTGTTTTTCAGGATCTCAAGACAGGGAAGAAGATTGGTGGGGGGCATGAACCTGGTGGATTGTATTATCTTGACGGTGGTGGATCTTCAATTGCTCTTCAAACTTCACTTACTCCTCTACAATGGCATTGCCGACTGGGACATCCATCTCTCAAGGCTCTCAAGATTTTGGTCCCGTCATTGAGTCATTTGTCAGTTTTGCAATGTGAGTCATGTCAGTTTGGGAAACATCGTCGTGTGTCCTTCAGTCCAAGAGTTGAGAGTTGTATGTTGAGTCATTTTTCTTTGGTTCATTCAGATGTTTGGGGTCCAATCAAAATAGAGTCTTATAATGGGTACAAGTATTTTGTCTCCTTTATTGATGATTGTTCAAGAATGACATGGATTTACTTAATGAAAGAAAGAAGTGAATTGTTTTTCATTTTTCAAAAATTCCATGCTGAAATACGCACACAATTTGGTGTTTCAATCAAAATTCTCCGTTCAGATAATGGTCGTGAATACTTTCTTACTTCATTTCAACAGTATTTAGAACAACATGGCATTATTCATCAGACATCATGTGCATTCACCCCTCAACAAAATGGGGTAGCCGAACGGAAGAACCGTTAGTTTCTTGAAACTGCTCGGTCTATTCTTCATCACAAGAATGCTCTTAAACGGTTTTGGAGTGATGTTGTACTCACTGTATGTTTTCTCATTAATTGGATGCCCTCCTTTATCCTTCATGGTCGGTCCCCCTTCTCTATCTTGTTTCCCACTTTATCTCCATTCCCATTAATTCCTCGTGTCTTTGGTTGTGTGTGATTTGTCCACAATCTGAGCCCTGGAATAGACAAGTTAGATGCACGCTCAATTAAATGAGTCTTCCTTGGCTACTCACGGACTCAAAAAGGGTACAAGTGTTATAATCCCATTACCCGGAAGTGCTATGTCTGCCCTGATGTCACCTTTTTTGAGTCAGTTCCCTTCTTCTCAAGTCATGAAGCTCCTACATCTCCACCCATTCTTCCTCTTCCTCTTCTTGTTAGTGATCCAGTTCCAGATGCTGTTGTTGGAGTAGACTCATCACTTCATCCCGTGCAGATCACCACCGAACGTCCACCAATCCGGAAAGTGTATACACGTCGAACGACACCGGCCCCTCCAGCTTCTACCTCATATGCGGATCCTCTCATGGATCCTATTGTTGAACCTTCAGACCTTGACCTACCCATTTCCAATTTTGTTTCATTATCTCGTCTTTCTACCTCACATCGCCAGTTTGTTTCCCTTTTATCCTCTATTTCCATACCTAACAATGTTCAAGAAGCTCTCAGTTCACCTGATTGGCGGCGGGCAATGGAGGAGGAGCTTTCTGCTCTTCAACATACTCAAACGTGAGAACTTACTACTCTCCTACCTGGTAAGCATGTTGTGGGCTATAAATGAGTGTATACTGTGAAATACTTGCCAGATGGTAGTGTGGAGCGTCTGAAGGCCAGACTTGTTGCTAAAGGTTACTCACAGTTGTATGGAGTGGACTACATGGAGACATTCTCTCCGGTGGCTAAGATTGGTTCAATTCGTGTACTAATTTCCTTGACAGTTATGTATGATTGGCCTCTGTTTCAGCTTGATATAAAGAATGCCTTTCTCCATGGTGATCTTGTGGAGGAGGTATATATGGAGCAACCACCTGGATTTGTTGCTCAGGGGGAGGATGGTAAGGTATGCAGATTGAAGAAGGCAATTTATGGGTTGAAACAATCGCCGCGTGCTTGGTTTGGGAAGTTCAGTGAAGTGGTGAAGAATTTTGGAATGAAACAGTGCCAAGTAGATCACTCAGTGTTCAGCTATGACTCAGAAGCTGGGAAGATTCTATTAGTGGTCTATGTGGATGATATTGTCATTACTGGCAGTGATAAATTGGGGATTGGCAAATTAAAGGTAAATCTGTGCCAAAGAAAATATGTTCTTGATCTATTGGAAGAAACAGGACTGTTAGGTGCAAAACCGACTGAGACTCCTATGGAACCAAATGTTAAGTTGAGCAGTGATACAGGAGAAGTATTTGAAGATCCTGGAAGGTATAGACGACTAGTGGGGAAGCTGAACTATCTGACTATCGCGAGACCCGACATATCCTTTGCAGTCAGTGTGGTGAGCCAATTCATGTAGAACCCTCGTATACCTCACTGGGATGCAATTCTTAGAATTGTGAGGTATCTGAAAGGAGCTCCAGGCCGTGGACTATTGTATAAACCAAGAGGAAAACTTGAAGTAGTGGGGTATACAGATGCAGACTGGGATGGTTCAGTGAATGATAGAAGATCTACTACGGGCTATTGCACATTTCTTGGAGAAAATCTTGTGACGTGGAAGAGTAAAAAGCAGACGGTTGTGGCCAGAAGTAGTGCTGAAGCTGAGTATAGGTGCATGGCACATACTACCTGTGAGTTAGTGTGGTTGAGGAATCTTCTACAAGAAATTGAGTTTCACATGGATAAACCTATGAGACTGTATTGTGACAACCAAGTTGCACTCCATATCTCATCCAATCCTGTATTTCATGAGAGAACAAAGCACATAGAGGTTGATTGCCACTTTGTGAGGGAGAAGGTCCTTGCTGGAGAGATAAACACAGAACATGTGGGCTCGAATGATCAATGGGCAGATTTGTTTACAAAAGCTCTAAACTCATGGAAAGTGAACTATCTATGTAACAAGCTGGGATTATATGACATATATTCTCTAGCTTGAGGGGGAGTGTTAGAGTGAGCCGAATAGGGGTAGTTTAGTAATCTCATGTCAGTTAAGTACTTTGCTTATGTGGTTGTTTTATTAGAGTACTCTGCCCCACACTTAAGTGAGGGCAGTTTAGTCTTTGTAAGTGTAATTAGAACCTAATAAACATTAGGAGGTCGACTGAATGGGTGACTAATCAGTTTTGACTAAACCCTCCTGTTCTTTCTTTCTCTTGTCTTCTTCCTCATCTTCTTCTTCCTTCTTCACTGGTTCGGGTTACTGCTCCAAAACAACTCCCATATTAGCAAAGTGATCATTTAGACCAGCCCTTTGAACCTGGACAAGTCTCCTGCTTTCTTCACTACTAGTTCGGGTTCTTGCATCCATTTTTCATATGATGGATCATCTTTCGAAGGAGCCTTCTTGCTCTCGAAGATAAAACCCCATTTGCCTCTACTACATAAATGAATTTTTACTGATTGTGACCAAGCCAGATAATTAGTTCCATCCAGCTTGAATGTGGTCACAACTAGTAGAGAGTCTACAGAGGCTCCCGAAACTTGTCCGGATTCAGCAATATGCTTGTTTTCAACTTCTGAAGGGTTCATCTTCTTAAATACTTTGAAAATAACTTCTAACAACTTAAAATAACAACAAATAAAGACAGAACAAATCAACAAAAACTGTGTTGTGAGCCAACCTCTATGCAGTCGTACTAGCTACCTGCATCACACCCGAAAGCTAGGAGAAATAGAGAAATCTCAACTGCTCCTTGTAGACTTCACAGAACACCGATCCACTTGATTCGATCTTCAAGATGAAGGATGAGAGGACTTTCAGTCATTGAGCGCCCAAGTCAAACTCCCTGTGGGGCCCGTAATCGGATTTCTTCAGAAAATTAGGGTTTCGGGCAACATACTTGAATCTGTTAGGAGGACGGCAAAACCAGTCCCCTTCTCTCCAGAAACCACTAACAACTGGGCTGAAATAGGTTTCTTTAACTATTCATACGATTCAGTTCTCCATATACACTGTGTATGGGAAAAAAAAGAGGTGAAAAAAGGGAAAAGTCAGCCTGCTCTGATACCAAGAAGATAATCAGCCTTTCGAAAAGAAAGGACTGTTTAAAAAGTTGCAAAAAATCAAAAGAAAGTAGCAGAAGTTGGGTTTTAAGAAGAGAGAAGAAGAAGAAGAAGAAGAAGGTAGCGGCAACTAGGGTTCAGAGAGAGAGATTTTTGAACATAACCTTCTCTCTTACACCCCTAATTCCATTTCATTAAGTTAAACTTTAATAATTTACAGAGAGGCCCCTAGTTGGGCAAAAAATTAAAAAACATAACACAAGAAAGAATAAAGCCCAAATTAAGGCCCATTACAGCAAAGAGCATAAAAAATAAAAAAAAAGGATAAACATCCTATGGGCCATTCGTCCCATCTTCTCTACAATTCACAAAAGGATGAAATATATCTGATCTCCTACCCACAGGACACTAAAGCTGTACATTGGGAACATATTCCGTATTTACATGTTACCATTCATGGGGAGATGTTCCCAATGTACAGCTGTAGTGTTCTGTGGGTTTGATCCTTGTGAGTAGGAGATCCGAACTTGGATGATATATGGTTTTTACACTTAATAGCATGTTTACCCCTATACCATTGGTAGTCATTCAATGCAATAGGTCCTAAGAATTTTGGTGCTTCTGTATGCTACTGGATGAACTAAAATAATGCAAAGCTACCCATCCATTAAAAGAACTATAATTTTTATATTTTATTTTTGGCGATTTTGCAGAGGTTTTGAAGGAGCTTCTGAATTCTTTTCCTCACTTAGCCATGACAACGGATGCAGCCAACTCTACTGCTTTGCACACAGCTTCCAGTCAAGGTCACATTGGTGTTGTCAATCTCCTACTGGAAAATGATTCAAACCTTGCAAAGATAGCTAAAAGCAATGGTAAGACTGCCCTCCACTCTGCAGCAAGATTGGGGCACTTGAATGTGGTGAAATCCTTGATAACGAAGGACCCAAATACTGGTTTTAGGACTGATAGGAAGGGGCAAACTGCATTGCACATGGCAGTGAAAGGGCATAAAGAAGATATTGTGCTTGAATTGATTAAACCTGATCCCTCTGTCATCAATTTGGAAGATAACAAGGGGAACACAGCATTGCATATTGCAACTACGAAAGGCCGCCCTAAGGTGGGTTCCATTTAACATTACAGTTTTGGGTGTTTATTTTTTGCAAAATGCTGAACTCCTTTTGATTTCTTTTTGCTCCATTTATGTTTATGAAAAACATGAAGAGCTTCAACTTTTTATGTCCTGTAAGAGGCACATGGTGGATCCATATACATGAGGAGAAAAAGAAAAACAAACGGGACATGATAATTCAGAGAAAGCTTTTTGGTATCTTGATGCTTTTCTTTTTAACCTTTAGGACAAATATGAAGAACTTCAATTTTTTATGTTCTATGAGATGCACATAGGGGAGCCATATATACAAGGAAAAAAGAAAAAGAAACTGGACATGATAGTGCATGGGTAGAATTTAATATAATATATTTAATTATGAGGAAGAAAGGACTTTCTGTTTAAGATCACCCAATAAGTAATATATCCAAGCTGTGATTTGGAAAATTTATGAGCTCATTGACCATTGATTGATGATTCATTTAAACTTTTGATCTGTACTGTATGTAGAAAAGGGGTATTGCCATTCTGTTATTAATTAATAGAACAAATAGTTCTACCAAAGCTAAGAAATATATAATCCTCTACTTTCCAAAAGAAACAGATCCAGGAAAATTCAAAGAAACGCAATCCAGAAACAAAATACATCAGAGATGCTCAAGAAAACTGCATCAGCTTTTAGGACTACATTATATTGTTCTGGCCTAGGAACACCCCAGTACAAATCAGTCCCTCCTGCCTGACCCCTTGTTAAGTTGTCTGCTAGAGAATTTGCTGATATCTGTATGTATCTGAATGAGGTGTTAATTCTAGATGCCAGAGCTCTAGCCTCTCTAGCACAATGCCTGTAGTCATTTTCCTTCGCTTCCATCCCATTTACACGCATTCTTTTTATTATTTATGCTAACATTTATATGCATTCACAACTCAAATACTATTTTTAGAAACGTATTGATCTTTCTTTTTCTTTGGGCGTTTTTCATTCTTTGGGGGCCAGGCCCTTTGGGGGGTGGGGGGACCTTCAAATTTTGGGTAAATAACAAGCACTAAGATATGGCTTGAAAAGCTTACTTAAAGAGGTAGCCTTTTCCTCCTGAAGGACCAGAACTACCATGTTTTTTTTTATCTCTGTGTAGTTTAATATTTTTTCCGTCTCCATAATAAGCAAAAGATAGTTAATCTTTAAGTGATGATAGAAAAACAAAATCATAAACATTTATACCAAATTCTAATGATTGCTATGCCTTAAAGACTTAAGTTGCAAGTTTATGGCTCAAATCTAATTGTGGAGCAGTAGGAAGAAATGTAACTCTTTTATGCCTCAAACCTTGTGCTCAAAAAGCAACTTTTCCTCCTAAGTACTTTTGAAGCAATGATCAAATTTCTTCTCACCAAGCTTTACACCTAACCCTTAGAATATAGTTTTGTTGCTGGATCATTATTATTATTTGATCAGCAATACAGAAAACTAGTCATTCATTAATACACTAACATTTTAAAAGAAAAAAGTGCAACAAGTTGTGAGAGACTAGCAAACCCATTACAAACTAGCCACCCAATACTGTATTACAATTGTGCCCAGTACGTATGTTGTCTTTGAAGTTTGAACCCCTTGCTTAGCTAAACCATCTGCCAAGCTGTTAACAGATTTTCTAACCCATCTTACTTGAATGTTCACGTCTTTTAACAACCATTTGAAGTGCCTGAATTCATTTCTAAGCTGTCAAACTACCCCAATCATCCCACTACTATCTCCAAATCATCTTCAATAATCAAACTACCAGTTCCTATCTCCTTAGCTTTCTCAACCCCAAAAACTGCTGCTAGAAACTCTGTTCTTACCTAATCACCTCATGCAATTGGGCCCTAATATAAGGCACAAATAATAACACCCTCATCTCTAATCAACCCTATAATTCCTGAAGGGCCTGGATTGCCTAAACTACTTCCATCAAAATTCAGTTTCATTCAACCACCCATTAGGGGGTGACCAAACCTCTAGGATTTTTTGTTTCCTAGAGGAATAGCCAGCTATCGCCTCTCAACTCCTGAAGAAGTCCTCCATTTTGAAGTTTGGAAAGAGTTTCAAGGACTTGTTGCTAAAGCTTGAACTGCATAATTTTCTATGGGGGAAAAAAACTTATAGTGAGATAATATTTTTGAATCAAGAAATGAAGAAAGTAGAAAAGAGAAACCCATTGAAAGAAAAAAAAAAAAAGAATAGAAATAGTACCTGTTTTCACAGTTAAGTCACTTGACAAAGGTTTGATTTTGGCTTTTATTTTGTTTTATTTTTTTATTGGAAACGGTAACTTCATTAAAGCAAATTAAAGTAATATCAAATACAACTGTCAAACTTCTGAAATAGGGTGTTGATCCCAAGGTAACCGTTTATCACAACATTGCTCAGAACAGATTCTCCCTCATAGTCCCTTGTTTAGCTAAGTTATCAACTGTCCATTAGCAATTTAGAGTTCCCTTCTATCTCACTTTGGTGTGACCCTAACTGTTTGGCATATCTTACACCTTGGAGCAAAGGCACCACCTCTGCTCTCAACATAGCAAAAATTTTACCATATCCATCTCTGAATACTCCCCCTATACTCGAAGGGTCCAGATTTCCTCTAGAGCTCCCATCAAAGTTCAACTTCATTCTTTGTTGTGTTGGTGGAGACCACGGTTCCTACACAATGGGTATCAGGGAAGTTGTAGTTGCTACCTCTCTCTAATCCTTGTATATGTCCTCAGTTGAGAAGTCTTTTGAACAAATCAACTGATTTCAACCAGTGAATAACCATAATAGATATTCTTTCTACAATTTCCTCCTTAGATTTCTCCACTCCATTAAACATCCTATTGTTTCTTTCTTCCCAGACTGACCAGAGAATAGCTACTCTTCTGGCTGTCCACATAATTCTTTCGTGCCTCTTTGTTTTCCTGAAAAAAGCTTGTGTTAAATAGGCTTACCACGTCTGAGGGAGGTGTCCACCTACAGCCAAAGAGAGAGGAGAACTTGATCCAAATAAAGAATACAAAGGAAATTAGTAGATGTGTGATTGTCTTACCAAAACCCAAGTAGAGAGTGGAGACTACAAACATGGGGTGAGAGGCAAAAAGTTGATTTTGGCTTTTATTAATGGGTGGGAGAGGGTTGAGTGGGACTTGTAGATTTTAGGCTTCCCTCAGCTTTCTGTTTCTCTTATTTTCTATCAAACCAAACACAGCCTTAGGTGTGAGGGCGGGATTTTAGGATAGATGTGGATATATTAGTGGAGAGAAAAGGGATTTTAGGGGTTGTGAGATTTTTATATTAGGAGTTGATTCTTAACCGGAAAGAGGTAAGGATGTGCTCTACTGTTCTAAGACTTGCCAAGACTAGTGAACTCTTCATTGACTTCTTAACAAAGTTCCCTAGATTGGGTGAGCTTTTCGTAATTTATTGGCTTGTTTGGCCAAGTATCAGACAATGTAGCACTCACAAGTTCCAAAAAACAAGATCATATGCAGAAGGCTGATAAATTAGTTTCATTGGTTTCTACAAAAAGTGAAAACAAAGAAATTGGAAGTCATCTAACAGCATTTTTAACATGAGAACATGTCAAAGTATGCTACTTTAGAATCGGATATCTTAATCTAGAAAAACTTGACCACGAATTGCATATGGCTGCTATTACTCAGTTAAGTATAATACAGCATCTAAGAGTACTGAAACTGAGATCGTGATGTTTTTTTTTTTTTCTTATATTATTAGCAGTGTTGAATTTCATTCATCATAAAAAATATCTTGCTGACCACAAGGATCAGGCAAAAGTACAAACTGCCTAAGCTGACCAGACATTAAAAGTTAGAATTTTAGGTGTTATTTACAACAATAACCTTACTGCCCAGCAACCCCCCAACTGAACAAACAGTTCAGCTGTCGTCCAAAAGAAATCCTCTCTCTGACCACATCTGAAACAATTAACCCAAAGCTGACATCATGATGTTTCTTGGTCAGAACAAAAAATTTCAATATTTTGGCTATTACAAGTTTTTAATATCATCTGATGTCATGTTGGTGGCTTTTTTGTGGATATGATGAACTCAGTAATTTGTCTTTTCTTTTTATCTTTTTCTTTTTAATCTGGGTGGGGGTGGTGGAAATAAAAGCTTTGGAAATTAGGATTTCAAGTTAAGTGAAGGAAGTTTTACATTGATTTACATCTGATTATTCCTGAGATTTTCTGACTCTATGGGATTCTGCATTGTTTGTACTAAGACTTGCTTATATTACTACAGATGGTTCGCTGTTTATTATCAGTTGAGGGTATTAATGTTAATGCATTCAATAAGGCTGGAGAAACTGCACTTGATATTGCTGAGAAATCTGGAAATACAGAGATTGCCTCTATTCTAAAAGGAGCAGGGGCCACTACTGCTAAGGACCATGCAAACCCTCCAAGTCCAGTAAAGCAACTGAAGCAGACAGTTAGTGACATAAAACACGATGTTCAGTCACAACTGCAGCAGTCCCATCAAACTGGGGTTCGGGTACAGAAGATTGCAAAGAGGCTAAAGAAGCTTCACATAAGTGGCCTAAATAATGCTATAAACTCAGCTACAGTGGTCGCAGTGCTTATTGCAACTGTTGCTTTTGCAGCCATCTTTACTGTACCTGGTCAGTATGTTGAGGATGAAGTGGTTGGCTTATCACTTGGTCAAGCCCACATTGCAAATAATCCAGCTTTCCTGATCTTCTTCTTGTTTGACTCTCTGGCTCTTTTCATCTCCTTAGCCGTTGTGGTGGTCCAGACATCTGTTGTGGTAATCGAACAGAAGGCAAAGGAACAACTAATGTTTGTGATCAACAAACTCATGTGGCTAGCTTGCCTCTTCATATCAGTGGCTTTTATATCTCTAACATATATTGTGGTGGGCCATCATGCCCGATGGCTTGCTATCTATGCCACAGTAATTGGTGGCTCAATCATGCTGACTACTATTGGTTCCATGTGCTACTGTGTCATTTTACACCGGAAGGAGGAGTCAAATATGAGGAATATAAGGAGGGCATCTGAGAGCCGGTCCCGTTCATTCTCTGTATCTATGGTTCCATCAGAGTCTGAACTAAATGAGTACAGGAGGATGTATGCAGTTTAGGTTTGTTTCAAGCTTCCCTTCGATACCCGATGGAGATCAAATTGACGTTTTACATCATCTTCCCGTTGATTTGACCTATTAATTCGAGCTGAGTTGTAGAAGCAGAGATCATGGAGTAAGAAACAGATACTGTGTTCTAATAATTCAAGGAATTGACCTCGAGCAGAAATCTATTATAATCTTTACCTGTCTTCAAACTCCAGACAATGAATTAGAGTTGCACTTGAATGTATAATGTATATAAGACAAACCTACATTAGGGTTCAGAGAGCAGTGGATGCTATAGATGATCTTTTTTGTTGCTTCTTCCAACATAGATGGTTGGATTGGTGAGCACTTGGGAGGTAATTCGATCCTGTAACTCTGCTTATTGTAATCCTCCAGGTGGTCCTTTTTTATTCCACTGAAATGTATACGGTCATCTCTCACAGACATATGCACATGCGAATGTTGATTTCTGAATCCAGGAATGAAGTTACAAAGGGTTTTCTGTTTCACTCTTCACCCAGTTGAAAGGTGAAATTTTCTATTCTTTCTGACCATCCATGATCGTAGTATTCAGGTTCGTGCCTAAGCTTCTTTCTTTCCAACCATCCATCATTAAGGAGGCTCTTGAAAACAGCCAAGTCATTGAACTGAATGATCAGTTGGCATCCCTTCGAATATGGAGGCATGGGATCATACCGGCAAAACTGCAGGCTCTCTGTGGTAAGGTCAGTCAACCTCACATGTACCTTGTTCTGTCCCCATCCCTTAATCCCCCTGTAACGTACAATTGTAATACCAGAAGGAAAAAAAAAAAAAAAAAAAAGACTTGTTGCTTTGTGTTCTAGTGAATAAGTTAATTACCAACTGAGTGGTGGCCAGTTGGTATGTTAGCTGGGTAGTTACAGTAGTCCCAGCGGATATGCAGATTCGAGTCCCGCTGTTGCCACTTATTTCTGAGTGTTGTTAAAGTATTGTGTTAAATACGTAAAAAACAAAAGAATAAGTTAATTGTGTGCTCCTTGATGGCTGAAGCTGAAGCTGGGTCAATTACTATACCTATGACTATTTTAATTATTTTATCTATTGAAAATAATTCAGTTCAGCCATTTCAGTAGTTAAGTGCTCCCTAGAATATTAGGTATCTCTGTTTTTTAAAATTCACCACATTCATTGTTTCCAACCCATTTTTGTTGAAACTGAGGCAAAAATATGAAATCCAGAAATGTGGTTCGTGAGTAAATGAAACCAACCATATGAAGCTCGCCTACTCATCTAAAAGCATCAAATGGTAGCTAAAACATTGAACAGAACAGAACAGACCAGATTGAGAGTTGAGACTTGAAGGGGGGAGTAGAACCATACCTTGTTTGGTCAAGTTACATCATGGAGAGGCTTGTTTACAGAATTATGGTAATGGGTTAACCTTGTTTGAATTGTTTTCTCCCATAAATAGAAGAACTGTTTTGTTTCTAGTGTCAAGTGTCACCAACGGAGATTGGAGGGAGATGTTGCATCTGCATCTCTTGCCCAGGTTGAGATGGAAGAACCCATTCTTCCGAGGCTGGATCTTCAGTTAAGATTTCTTTCTTGTCTACTCCCACCAGCAACCCAGACAATTTTTTTAGCTTCCAGAGCAAACAAGAAATTGTAAGCTCCAGCGGAGAGAAATGGATGTTGGGAGCTCAAACTGAACCAAGTTTGCAATAGAGAAAAACTGAAATGGTTGAAGACTTGAAGCAAAGCGGAACTCCTGAGAAAGGAAGAATTTTGAAAGCTTCAATCTTCAAAAGATATCAGCAGAGCAGCATTTCCCTATATATTACCACAGGTCCTCCCTGTTGCGTTAAGCTGCTCTTCTTCCAGGAAGGTGACCAAGGTTCCATTTTGACTCTTTTGTGTGAACGCATGGCATTAGACCTTGAAGGGAAGACCAGTCGGTAACAGAATTACGTATGGGCGTATGGTCTCTTCCAATTCCACGAGACCATTGATCAAGAGATTCAGACTCAGGTCGCCTACAAACAAAATGTGAAATTGTGAACTGCTATCAGATTATCAGCAACTGACGACTGACGTGTTTAGTCCCGATTGGGTTTTGGAGCCCGTCGCACACGTCTTATTTTGTAGCAAATTCGGCTCCAGAGCACTTCCAAAGTTCGATCATCATGGCTTGGCTGTGCTGCAACCAGTCACAGCACATTCTTGCGACCACTCAATAAAATACGGATATAGTGATATACTTCTGACCCCATTGGATCAGAAATCAGATTTGTCGGTGTTTTTAATTGAAAACAGATCCGTGTGAGCTCCGTTTCTCCTTGACTTGACGTTCCGTGACCGTACAAGGGTTGCATGGAAAAAAATGGCTGTCAAAGTTGGACAGAGCCTACACCGACTTTCCTAGTCCGGAAAGACGTTTCAATACCCTCCCAACACGATCTCACACACCACATCTCGTACATGGTGGGTCTTATTTTTATTGTAGGTCCCAATTGGCGAGATGTGCGATGTCAGATCATGTTGGGAGGGTGTTGGAACTTGGTACATTATCCTAACTTTCCTGCCCATACGACTGCACCCACGGGACAGTGACACTAGTGTTGTGCGATGTGCAGCTGCAGTGTCTAGTGGGTAGAAGAATCTGGTGGACAGGGAATCCAACCCCTCAACAACCTGTGTTGATGGGATCTCCTACCAACAAAATATTTTTCAACACCCTTTCAATATTATCATCTAACACTATATCTCTAGTCATGAGACTAGGATCCACCATGAAAGTGGGATTCATCATGTATGAGATGTGCGGTGTGAGATTATGTTGGAAGGGTGTTGGAACATCTTTGGTTGGTAAGAGAGCCAGACTCGAGCCCAATAGGAAAATAAGCATGGCCTTCCATGAAGTAGGAGAAACTATGATTGTCTATATTTGATAGCGTGTGTCAAGGTTTTAAAAATCATATCGAACATGGAATTGTTTTAGCTACCGATTTTTAGGTCAAATGGTCTGACCATTTGATTTGAATGGACAGCATGTTCTAATTAAAAAATTAAAATAAAAAATCATTGTCCAAGTCAACAGTTCGATCGCCCGGGTCAGTGGATCGTTGATCAAATCAATGGTTTTTGACCTAATAACGGTTTTAGGGTGAAATAAAACCAATTACCTGAAACTGATTCTTGGGTCAACTGGTCTAGCCGTCTGATCCAGTCCAATTTTCAAAACCATGGCGTGTGCTATCCATAGGGCTCTCCTTGTGTGACACATATCTATAATGGAAAGAGGAAAGACCGTAAGGCAAGTGGTCTCACCACAAGTTTTACACGAAGCGCTTTGGCCTTTAAGTCTTTACATGTGCGAGACTTTTTCAATTAAATCACAAAAAAGGCCACTACTTTTTGATATAAGCATTACGCACTTCATTTTTTCTAGTGTAAATTCCTTTCTTCTTCAACACTCTTTAAAAATACATAATCACCCTTATTGGCTGAAACCCACTCCATACCTCTTTCTTTGGTTTTTCCAATCCTTCTCTCATTAATTATGAATCATCTATTATTTTTAAAAAATAAAATCTCAAGCAACCCTTAACACATAGGTGTCATTTGGCAAGTCTTTTTTGAAAGATCTTCTAGAAATTTAACAACCAAAAGATATAGTGGGTTTTTACATAAAGATCTTGGCAGGCCACTGACCATTTGATTGGAGGCGCATCTTTCTGTGCACCTTTTCACATGAAGACAAGACAAAAAGAGGCAAGAAACTCCATTTCTAGCTTCCCGAAATGAGTTCAATTCGAACTTCTCGCATCTTTTTTGGGGCACAGTCTTTCGATGGTTAGATTTTTCCCCAACAAAATAGGAAAAGATGAAAATGTGGGCTGCTGGGCTTCTAAACAGCCAACAGCCTGCGTGAAAAGATGCACCAAACAGGACCATAGCTAACTCAACCACATTCCTCTCAATTGATTGCCTTAAATTTTCATATGTTCTCTCGGATTTCATTCTCAACATAGTGCCTCCCTCAATTAAAGATCTGAATCTCCTCTCTCCATTTGCATTCCACTACCACCACTTCAAATGGTTCATCTTAGAATGATAGATGAACCATTGAATATGGAAACTATGTTCATCTCCGGGGTCACTACAGATTTTATGGACTCCAACATACCTTTTCTTAGTTCTCAAAGATTTTAACAACTGGTGCGGTTATTGGGTGAGCTACAGAGGTAGTTTCTAAGTTGCATATCATTTCCATTGATTTACATCAGATCAGTTTTATAAATCTGGATCGAATCCGTTATATTGATTTGTAACAGTTGTGGATAATATAGAAGCATTTCTCATTCTCTTTTGCGTTGCTGCAAAATTGGTAAATTACAAACTGGCTTTTTAAAAACCAGCTATTACAGTCTATTACAGTCTATTAATGCACTTTACACAACAATTGCAGGAACATCTATTACAGTCTTACCTCTCACATTACATTTTCTGTGCATTTTAGAATAAAAATTAAAGATTACTTGATGTACTTTATTTTAAATTAATGCACTTTACACACCCACTATAGTATGTGTTGGCTCTTTTTCTTGGGTCTTGTCTAGTAAATAAGATTACTTGATGTACTTTATTTTAAGGGGGCATTTTTTTTTTTTTTGGATTTTGAGAGGGGGAAAGTTGGTCAATGGGACTTTGGTTCCCATTGACCAAGAATTTCATGTTTTTTTTTCAGATTTATGTGGGGACCAAGGAAAGTTTATTTTCCTGGGTATCGCTTACCCGGGGGGAAAGTTGCTAACACTTGAATGGGACAAAAATGCCCCTTTTAATAATGAAATTTTATGGATAAAATGTTCATTGCCTTATTTACATGAGAAATAAAAGAACATGGGTAAATGCACTTACCCAGGTAAGTGTTTCCAAGGAAAAACTTGCCCAAGTAATTGCATTTACCTGGGTAAGTAACTTACTGAAAAGGAACGAGGCCTAAATTAAGTGCATTTATCCATATTCTTTTATTTCCCAGGTAAATAAGACAATGACCATTTTAACCATAAAATGCCATTACTAAAAGGGGCAATTTTGTCCCAACCAAATATTGGCAACTTTCCCTCATGTGGGAAAGTTACTTATCCACCTAGGGGATGGCTACTACTTACATTAGGGAAAATAAATTTTCCATGGACCCCACATAAATCTGAAAAATGAACATGGGTTTCTTGGTCAATGGGTTTCTACAAATGGTCCCTTTGTAGAAAGGGATAGAAATACACATAAAATGCACGAAGAAAATAAAAGACTACAAAGACCTAACAAAGAAACAACCCTATATATCAACCAAATGTATGAGGTCAAAGAAAGGATTGGTGAAGGAGGTCTCATAGAAACTAATGGTATCCGAAGTTTGCCAACCAATTTGCTGTAGAATTAGCTTCTATAAACATGTGGTTGAAGGAGACGGTTAGCTTGTTCAATCTACAAACTTCATAGCATTCCTTAAGTAACAGAGACACATTCCAAGGTGGAACTTCGGACCATTTTAGCCCATTGATAATGATTTTCGAGTCCCCTTCAATTATGATTTTACTCCTCACAAATCTTGTTGCTACATGAACCGCTTCCAAAGCTGCCCACCCCTCCGCCATGTTGATCAAACATCTAACAAACTCCTCGCTAACAACGTAATGGACTTCCTTGACACTTACTCTAGCAACTACACCGATCACACTAGCACCATTTGATTTTCAAGAAGCATCAAAGTTTATTTTAACTTCATTTAGTGTTTGAGGGATCCACTTGACTTGGACAGCCACACGTCGGGGTCTAAAGCCTAGTAAAGCATGGTTGGTGTTTGGGTTATGGTTGAGCTGGCCCGGAGTGCCACGTGGCAGCCTCCGTGGCCGTCTCATCTCTTCAGCCATGTCGGCATCACGCAGGATGGATAAGCACAACCAAGGGGCCTTGTATGGATAAGGAAGACAACCCCGCCAGGGAAGAGGACTTATCTCGAAGACCTCGGCGGGTAACCTCATCCCAACAACCCTGGAAGCCTCATCCAAATAGAACACAAATCTTTAGCTATAAATAGGTAACCTCCGCTCAAGGTTAGAGACTTTTGACTTTTCGGACTTTCATACTCCTTCTTCGGCTTGAACCAACATTGTTTTCATCTGCTCGGCCTGACCATCTTCCCTACCGTTCAACTTACTTGAGCGTCGGAGTGCCTACCTGGGGAACAACTCCTCGGGCCTTTGACCTTTTCGTGGTTTTAGATCTTACTATGCGGCTTTGTCCTTCCACCTCGACTTCGCCAGTTGGCAGGATTATCTAACTGCGACATCGGGTCGGGACACCTCGGATCGAACAACATCAGTTAGTGAACTCTAGGTACTCAGAACAGTAGGAGTGTGTGGTTTCAATGAATACAATGAAGGGATTATTTATTATTGAAGATTTTTGCATTTCTATTTTTCCATATTAACCAAAGGGTGCAGCTAAAATGTTCAATTACATTTTCTTACCCCACTTCTATTTTAGATTTCATGATCTTGCTTCACCAGTCATCTGTTTCTTCATTTACATCTAGGTTAAGGATTGCTTCAAAACTCACCCATGTTTGTATGGCCACCAGGCATGTCATGAAGATGTGCTTAGTCGTTTCTCCTTCACCACAAAATGAATAGTCTAATGCAATTTGCTTTCCATTTCTTGCAAGGTTGGACTTACTGAAAAGGTTATCTTCTAGCACTAAGAAAATGAAATCTTTAGAGGAAATTTACAACATAATTCTTGTTTAACAAGTAATTAATATTAAGATGTTAGATAATTAGAGTAAATGTTTTTTTTACGAATATCAGCATCACAATGGTGACTTTGTTGCTAGATATATTACAAGTACATCCCCATGGTTAGTCCTTTGGCCAATAGTTATTTTTGTGCTAAGTCCTCAATAGACTTGTTCATGGGCCAGGTAGCCCGACAGGCTGGTCTAGTCCAACCCCTTTTTTGTTAGGCTTGGACATTATCTCAGGCCCATAGGCTCAGGCTTGGGGCCAAAACACTAGGCCCAACTTTTATCAGGTTGAACTTGAGCTTTCTAAAAAAAGCCTGGCCCAAGCCTGGGTCCAAGCCTAATAATATTTTATATAATAAAAAATGTAATCTTTGTTCCTCTTCTCCTTTCTAAAGACATAGTGAGATCTTTCAACATTTTTGGGTTATAAGGTCATTTAATATAAATAAATCAATTTTTTATTGAGTAAAAAAACAAAAAGCAACTTTTCCAATTTATAGGTTGGGCTCAAGCTCGGGCCTGAATGTATTTTGGTAATAAAGAGGCAAAGATTAGACTGAACTCAGTCTAGCTTGGCCTGTGAACAGGTCTAGTCCTCAAGCACTTGATAAGAGAGATTGGGGAATGCATGGAATTTATGACCTGAAGGTAAGCAATGATTATAGTGAATTCCTCTCTCTCACTCTCTCTCATGTGGGAGGATTCATGACATGAAGATTTCTGTATTTTTCTCTTGTTGATTTGTTATTTTGATTAAAAAATCTTAAATGACTCGATTGAATATCTCATTGCTTCTATCTTTTTGTGAAAACAATCATTGCTTTCTTATTAATTTTCCTTTTTGATTGAGTAGGTTTTTGGTGAAGATGGAAGATTGGTTGGTTTTGAGTTTTGACACACTAATGTTTTCATTGTTGATCCTAGCAACAATAACTAAAGGCTTTCTACTTAGTTTGCAAGGATGGGGATTTATTATTGGTTGTAACCAAATTTTTTGAAATGGAGGAGAAGCCTATTCTCTTTGAGATATTCCAAGTTTTCCCAAGTTAATACTTAGTTGTCGGAGTTTGATTCCCAAGTTTATATCTCTACTGATTTTGTGGTCAATGTTGTAACTTGAGGCTAATTGAAGTTTTTTTATTCTATTTTTTAAAATACAAGCATTATATTTAAGATTATTCTAATTAGCTTACCCATATATGTTAGACAATAAGGCTGCATTTGGAAATGATGCAAATGGAGTGTAAATCCCGGTTCAGGGTAAATTTGCACTCTGGTTCACTTTTGCCTGTGTTGTGTTTGGCAATATTACATTTATGCATTGACAAATGACATACTAATGCATATTTACATTGATAATAATATGTAAAAGTGCATCAATAAAAAAGAAGTAAATTTACATTCAAGTGGGCTTTTGATTAAAAAAAATGTACTTTATTGGAATTCGTGTTTGCATCCATTACATCTAAAAGTTTGTTTGGTAAGAAGGTAAATTTCTCAGTGCAAAACTAACCCAACCTTGCAATTTATATGAACCGTTTTGCACTCTACAAATTTGCATTCACACTTATTTGCATCGTTTCTAAACGCAGCCTAAGAAAAGAAATAAGAAAAATTGCTTTTCATCACCTTTACATATACACGGAAAATACTCAAGTTAATATTTTAAATCAACTCTTAGCACTGCCATTTCTTTTACATTAAGTGCCCATTTGGGGGGGCTAAATGAAGTGGTTTCTGGTTTTTTGATGTGGGTCCTACATTGACATTTTTAAACTATATATGTTTGGTGAAAAGAAGAGCCCGAATCAACTATCAGTTAGTCATTTTTTGGGCTGCCCACTTCATCTTCTTTAGGTAGCTTATCCAAAACACTTCAAAGCAGTTGAACCAGCTTAGCTAAATGTTTAACTCAACTTTCCCAAACAGGGCCTGAGTGTAGACATATGCCATGTCTTCGGTCTTCCTTGTCCTTGAGCTGGCAGGACTGTTATGTTTAGCTTGCCTAAACTATTATTTATGTACCATCTGATTGTATTTAGAATGTGAAAAAAAATTGTGCTTCTATGATGCGGGAAAGATATGGTATCGAAAGAGTTTTGACCAATTAAAACCTGATGTGGCGTAATCCGGTTGCTTCCTGTTGGATGTGATCTGCCTGCCAGCAACGATGAGAACTGGGTTTCCCGAAAGAAATGAATCAGAGATCCCGGGGTGGTTCACCCGGTGCGGATACTCCGATGGCTAAGTTAGAGCACAGTAGTGGTGGAGAGAGCTTGATGATGATAATAGTGAGAGAGTGTTATGGGCCCGGGAATAGGATCGCGTCACGGGTCGGTCCACGGGAAAAGCTCATGTTTTCCCTTGTTCCTCCCCTTCCCAGCTGAACCTATCTTGACGTCCTAGAGGGTGATTTGTCCAAGAGATCACCAAACTCTCCTTTTACTTCTTTCTTGACTGGAAATTTGATATCCTCATTCAATAATGGGGTCTCCTTAAATAGGAGATTACAAGAGTCCTAATCAAAGGGAGTCTCCTTGCGGAATAGGGAGACTTCCAGTTCTATCTTGCTAAGGATAAGATAAGCTAATCCTAATCTGATAAGCTACTAACAAGATAAGATAAGAGCAATAGAATAAGATAAGAACAAGCAAGATGACCTAATCTAATCTAGATAAGGTTGTTGTTGTCGAACTGGGTAGGATGAGAATCATTGAATCACTGCTGCTGTTGGCGGTGGGTCAGGTGCCTGTTGCTGCCGGTGGTGACGGTATGTCTTCCCGAGGAATGTGTCCATAACATTACTCCCCTCCTGGACTACGAGCTTGTCCTCAAGCTCGAACTCTGGATATGTGGCATGGAATTCTGCCAATGGGAGCCATGTGGCTTCAGCCGATGGTAAATTACACCATTCTATCAAGACTTCAATAGCAGCACCAACAAAGAGCTTAGCTGACTGATGGGGAAGCTCAGTACCAGTATCATCAGGAAACAAGTTGCATAAGATGTTGTTCTGAGGTCCTTCTTGAGAGCCATCAATCCCAACACATACAACATTCAACTTCAATAAGTATTCAAACCTCAGAGTAACCAATTTTACAGGCTTGGGATTTGAAACCTCATCATCATGTATATGAAGGATGATTTTAAGAGGATGAGATCGATAGATTCCTGATTGGTCAAGGTTCTCTTTTCCATTAACCTTCTTTGGACGCTTTCTCCTTCTTTGGCCCTCCTCTTCCTCATCAGGCGCATCATCCTCCAACTTATTCATTTATGTATTTGTAGAAACACCATTGTCCTTAATTGCTTGCTGGTGGGCAAAGACTTGAGCATCCTTCATGCTTCCTATAATTTCCAATTCATTACTCTCCCCAAATGCCTCCTTCTGAGCCAGCAATTGTGAGTAAATCACATAGAGTGGAGGTGATAGTAATTCTGCTAAATTATGCTGCTGTAATTTCTTTGTATGTAGAACCCTAGTTGGTGTTGGACAGGCAAGGATGCTTTCTTCAGAGATTTTGGGAGACTTGAAAGGAACTTCTTTCGGTGTGCAATGGTCTCCATAAGGCTTTTCTTGTGTTGCTCCAGTTTCTCATGAAGTTTGCAGAGTTCTTTTCGTCGAAAAAGCTCAAAATTAAGCTGCCTTAGCATCAGGTCATGTGCATTGTCTTTTGATAGTACAGATCCTTTAATATCTTGAGGGGCTGAACTGAAAAACTCTTCCTCAAGCACAAGTTCAATATCCGGATACTTTGACTTGAAATCTTTGCGCACCTTTATGGCTTTCACAAATTGAATTTTCTCATACATCAAATTGTGGAGCTGCAATGTAGTGAAATCTACCGGTGCCTTAGCACGTTCTGTTTCTGCTTTAACATGATCCTCTTCTAGCAATATAAAACAATTTACCTTATCCCGGTTATCTGTCCGTTGATTCCAAAAAAACTGCTCGCAGCGATACAGCCAGCCTAAGGGGTCTTCGTTGCCGTTGTACGACGGGGATTCTGGCCTGTTGTACTTGGGGATGACTGCGGCTACCGGGGCGACGACCTACTGTTCGCCAGACAACTCCGTCAAGTCTGGTCAGCGGCTATTTGTGATTACAGCCCCTTCTGGATTCCTCTCCTTGTTAGAGAAATACGATTCCAGCAAGCGTTGCAGCTCCCGGACATCGTCTTTGACCTCACGAACCTCCACGCTGGTTTCCACGAGCCTATGCTCCAGTTCGTGGACCCTGGATGATAGTTGCTCCAGATCTCCCATGATGGTTGGCTCTGATACCAAGTTGTTATGGGCCCGGGAATAGGATCACGTCACGGTCAGTCCACAGAGAAAAGCTCCTATTTTCCCTTGTTCCTCCCCTTCCCAGTTGAACCTATCTTGGCGTCATAGAGGGTGATTTGTCCAAGAGATCACCGAACTCTCCTTTTACTCTCTTTCTTGACTGAAAATTTGATACCCTCATTCAATAATGGGGTCTCCTTAAATAGGAGATTACAAGAGTCCTAATCAAAGGGAGTCTCCTTGCTGAATAGGGAGACTTCCAGTTCTATCTTGCTAAGGATAAGATAAGCTAATCCTAATCTGATAAGCTACTAACAAGATAAGATAAGAGCAATAGAATAAGATAAGAACAAGCAAGATGATCTAATCTAATCTAGATAAGGTTGTTGTTGTTGAACTGGGTAGAATGAGAATCATTGAATCACTGTTGCTGTTGGCGGTGGGTTAGGTGCCTGTTGCTACCGGTGGCGACGGTACGTCTTCCCGAGGAATGCGTCCATAACAGAGAGCTAGAGAGCTAGAGATTATACACACAACAATAAGAATAGAACGTACCTCACCCCCGGGGGGGAGTCTTTATATACTGGGGTCCATGCGGGTTGGCGGAACAGTTACTGGATCCTAGCTGTAACGGGACTTGCTTGCGTGTTAGGTGGGCAAAAACGCTGTCCAACGGTAATACTATCATATGTTGTCATATGGTAATTCTGTCATACACCGTCAAACGGTAATATTGTCCCTTCCCGCTAGAACCGGGGAGTTGGTGAACTAATGTGACCATTATGAGGTACGGCCCTGTAGGATACAGAGTACTATGGTGTACTCCTCGAGGTTGCCATTCGGAGGTCTGAACGGTAAGCGAGCCACCTGTAGGATATCAAGTTGTTCGATGGCGAGCTAACTGGTAGCGAGCTCCTCGAGTTCATGTTCAGGTCCACCCCGATACGTATGCCGAAGTCCCCCATGGACCAGGGTGATCCATCGGTCCTAGTACGGTTTGTAATGAACTTGGTCTTGTTTTGTCGCGATCTGGTGTCGAGACGATCTTAGCTTGAAGTGACTTTAGTACGGGGTACCTGCCTACCCGAGCTCACTTTGTAGCGAGCTGATTCATGATGAGCTGTCACTCATGTTGAGTCATGTCCACGTGTCGATCTGATCACGTCGAGTTGTTGCTTTACGTCGAATCACATCCACATGTCTCCCTGTCACGAGGTCGGGCCAAATTCTCATTCATCAAAACCCACCCATGAATTTTGATAAATAACAACAGATTGGCTACGACGTTTATGATTCCAATTGATTGGTCAAAAATATTTCAGATATCATCTTTTCCATATCATAGTCGAACCCGTTGTGTTTTTATTTTATTATACAAATTTTAGATTTGATTGGCTATTTATAATTAGATACTCATGCTCATAACCACTTTTGGAAAAGTATTTTTATCTCATTTATTTTCTTTTTCTATCTTGTCTTTTCTCTCTTTCTGTGCATCACACGGGTTTGTTGCTAGCTAGTTTATATACAACATTATAACAATGCTGAAAGCATGGTTGTATGGACTAACATTTCTCATGGAGAGAGCCCTTTGTATAGCACAGGCTATTGAACATGAATAGACTAAATGAACTTGGTTGTAAATGGATCATATCAAATTGGATATACCTAGATACAAACTTTATTTTGATAATGTTTGAATTTGAATCCAATCTTATCATTGGGTTTAAATTGAATTTAGATTCAATATAGATATTTATCGTCACTTGAATCTTATTGCAACTATATGGGATCAACTACATGAATTCTACTTCACCATTCTATTCTATTCAATGCCATATCCATTGTTAAATCAAAGGTTTATTATTTCAACCCATATCCTTTTTAGTTTATCCCTAAAATTAGTTTAAAAGAACTTTCGTCTTACATGAATTGAAAGTAACTTGTATGAAAGTTAAACTTATGTTTATTTAATAGAAATTCAGCTTTACTAATAGAGATATTATAAGAACATATATTTAAATCGGATTAAATTGAGCCACTGGTCTGAGAGGGGGGACCATATTTGATCTAAGGGTGCAATTCTGGTGGGTTGTGTCGGATTCAGGCTTAACCTAGGCCCAACCCAAAGATTGAGGGACCTAGCCTGAGTTCAAGTGCCAGCCTAGGCCGCTAGGCCCAGTTCAAAGTAAAACTTAACATAGTCATGCCAAGCCTCAATATCCAATTGCCTGGTGGCTTGGTTGGTAAATAAATCGGGTAGTCCCAAAAGATATGTGGTTTCGAGCTCCGCTATTGGCTCCCACCACACCTTTGAGAAGAGTTGTTAGATTATTGTTGAAAAGGGGTTGTAACATGCCAAGGAAAAAAAAATGAAATATGACTCCTATGGGGGCACAAGGTGATAATTCAATACCAAAAAAAAAAAGATAAGACTCAAATTGGGTTGGATTGTCTTCTTGTTTTTCATTCGTATGGCTCTATAAGACTACGCTCTGTTTAGGGAGTTCAGCTTTGGTCAGGGCAAAGCCTGTTTGGGTAGTCTTTACAGTCTTACATTAAGAATATTTTCATACTTTATGTGCTTTATTTTTTATGTAGCGCTATCTGACTACTCTCTGTTGGAGGATGATCTGACCTCCAATCGAGCAATGAGCTAGGTGAATCTGCAAGACAGTGGATCAGAGAACCTGGGGTGGTTAACCCAGTAAAGTCACTCCGATGCTTAAGTTAGTGTACTGTGGTGCGAGCTAAATGCTTTGAGAATTCGAGAGCTGGAGAGCTAGAGAGTAGAGAAATCACGCGTACCTGGGCCCCAAAGGGGTTATTGCTCTTATATAGTTGAGCTCTCGCGGGTTTCGCGGATCGGTTCCTGGATCTTCGTCCTGAGGGGATCCGTTTCCGCTTTAATTGGGAAACAACGTATCATTTAATAAAGTTTATCAATTTCGCCTGATCCGGACGGGGAGAAGATTAGGCCTGCTGTTACGCGGCATGATCCCATGAGGTTCGGAGGTCTACTGGAGAAACTTTCGGAGTCGTTATGTGGAGGTTCAGGTCGGTAGCCCCGAGCTGATACTTCGGTTTTTTAGTTCCAAACTGGATTGAATGCCAAGGTGCTCCGATGCCGAGGTGATTTTGTGTCGAGGCGACCGAACACCCGAGTTCAAACATTGCGAAATAGGCTTGCTAGGCTGAACTGTCACCCCTTAGTAAGGTCATGTCCATGTGTCCCCTTCTTGCTAGGTCGCGTCAAATCACCCTTCATCAATTTTATAAGAAGATATTCCCAATGCAAAGTTGCAAAAGGCAGTTGAAATAGTGTGGGCACAGGATTGCCCTGATGGAAGCCAATCTCCTGCTGAGGTTACCTAAACCCAGCCTAAGAAATAAAAATGCCCAACCTTCCAAGCCCAGGCCTAGGCCAACCTAAGGCACAAAAAGCCCAACCCAATCCGTGCAAAAGCTTAGTGGTTTGGGTTGATCTGCCCCAAGTTGCATCCCTAATTTAACCCACCACAAATGGATTAAATTTGGATCTCTCTCAATCAGATCGTTCAACTGAAAGCATAGGAGGGCTTCGAATCAGCTAATGAACCACTTAGTATTAAGATCATCCATGCTTACCACAAAAATAAATAAATGACTAGGGGAAAATTATTTCTCCAAGCATAGAGGTGTAAAGTGGGTCATGTCGTTGGCCCGTGGGCGGCCTACTCAAAAGGTGGGCCGTCACAGGCCGTGCCACCCTCTCCGGTGGAAATTTCAGGGGTCGGCCCGACACGGCCCATGGGCCAGGCCCAGGCGGGCTTGTGCCATGCTACGGGCCTGGGCTGGGGCTGTGGGCTTGGGCCGGGCCAGGCCAGGCCAGGCCACAAGGCAGGCCTTAGGCCTGAGCTGAACCGGGCTGCACTATTTTTTTTTTTTTTTGAAAATTTTGATTTCTTTTCTAAGTAAAATTGTAAAACCAAAATATTTAACTTTCCTTTGAACTTTGGGAATTGGGAACTATTTAAAAAATTAAGAAATGAGAAGTCTAAGTTATCTAACACATAAATGAAAAAAGAAATGCTTAACCAAATTGAAATAAGAATGATGGAATAACAAATTGGAAGAAAAATAGGAATTTTATTTCATTTAAATTTGAATAGTACAAATTACAAATACAATGATTGGATCATTGGATACTTGGATGAATGAAATATGAAAATGAAATAAATTAATAAAATATAAAAAATACAATATGGTTACAAATTGAAAATACAAAATTGCATTGTTAAAAAATAAAAAAATACAATAATTTGAAAAAATAAAAAAAAATCTATACAAATAGTCAAATTCATGAATCATCATTTATGACTTTCACCATCTGCTTTGGGTGAAATATCCGGTGTAGTATCATGCCCTCCTTTGTCTTGTAATCTATCTTCTGCATCTACACAATCATTGAAGCAGATGCACATCTCTATGCTTTCATCGTTCATGTAGCTTCTTTTGTCATCGAGCACCCTGGTACCTGCACTAAAACAAGACTCTGATGAAACTGTAGACACCAGAGGGGTTAGTAGATCACGTGCCATGGTGGCGAGAACTGGATAATTTTTCGAATGCTCACTCCACTGGAGGGGTTAAGAATTCATATAGATAACATTATCATGGTAGCTCAGTTGATATATTGGTTGATTTGTCCCCATGAAGAGTCCCGCTACTATTGTTCTAGACAATGTTTTTGAATCGCTATTGACCTGGACGGTCAGACCATTCGGCTTGGGAATCGTGTAGGCAATATGTTCCATTTTATCTCAAACCCGGTTTTGGCCAAAAATCGTTAAAAAAGTCAACAGCCCATTGATTAGGGCGATCGAAACATTAACCTGTTCAATGGTTTTTGGACATTTTTATTTTTAATTTTTTAATTTTTTTGTCAAAACAAGTCATCTATTTGAACCGGACGATTGGAACATCAACTCGAAAACTGGTGGCTAAAATGATTCATTTTCCAGATCGTTTTTTAAAACGTTGGTTCTAGAAAAAAAAAAAAAAAAGAGTAATGTAAAAACACCAGAATGGTTAATGATGTGATATTGTATTGTTAATAAGAAAGCAATGGCTAGAAAAAGGTGTGGAAATATTGTTGAAATATGACATCAATACAGCCTAAAATAATTTATGTCCATTTTATGAGTCCAGTCAAGTTTTATTTCAAATATTTGATGCATTTAAATCAAAATTTCAACCAATTAAAGATATTATATGGTCTAATTACTTTTCATTTGATTCATGTTTCATAAGATGTGAAGACTTTAACAAAGTAAAGGATTCAACTTGGACACACTGTTTTACCACTAGTTACAAGTTTTTTGTTTCACGGTGCAATCATATATTTTGACCCAATTTATAGAACCCAAACCCAAAGAGAAGTTATACAGATAATATCCTGATTGGATGGATAAAGATCATCTTATTGTGCGTAGTCATTATTTTAAGCGAGATAACTCCGTTAATGTGATAACTTGTCTTACACTGTCAGTCCCAAGTTTGGATATGCATCAGGAGAATTGCATCGGATTAGTAGACAGGAATAATAATTGTACCAAACTTTCATGGTCATGGATCCTGATTTTGATTGATATAGCGCTATTAACCCATAGAATATCATTTTCTAAAGAACTATTCATTTTCCTTTATTGCATATGCAACCAAAAACAGTCTATATCTCATGTAGAAGTTGAACATATTTGGTTTTGAAAATACAAAAATAGGAATAATTTTACAAGACCAATCAGCCCCCCACAAGATTGTCCCCACAACGTCCCACAGCACATCCCCGCTGTGTATTAGGAACATCTCCCAATGATAATCCCAAAAATAATGATATCAACATTGGGAGATGTTTCTAATACACGGCGGAGATATGCTGTGGGACGTTGTGGGAGGCAATCTTGTGGGGGGCTGATTTGAACTCTGATTCTACCATTTGAGTGGTTCAGAGAAAAAGGTCTAAAATCCAAATAACCACAACTATTTCATGGGGACCCCTCTCCACCATTGGTTAAGCAAGCTTTAGCTTGAAAACCCTTATATCTAAATTCAGCCCTCCATTTTGGGCACTTTCAGATTAAAAGAAAGAATGTAGAATTTGGCTGCAATTGTCACTTGGGCAAGAAAGGTGAGGTCCATTGCTTACATTGATCAGGGAAGTGAGGTCATGGGCACAAAAAGCATGTGAGATGTACGTGGAAAAGCAGAAACAGAGCTTCATATCAGGAGGTCAGTGAGGCCCACATTTTATTTATTTATTTATTTATTTATGGTAGGCATTGAAGGGCTTAATACTAAAGGCTTGTTTGGGATGGCTGAGCTACAGCCAATTTGGGTTCTCACAGTTTTTACTAAATGTAGCTTATGCTGTCCGTGTAGGAATCACCTCAGAAAGCCAGAAACCATTCCGCTTCGGTCCTTCCAAACGGGCACTAAGAGTTCCATGTGCTGAGATCAGCCCTCCTGTGCCTTTAGTTGATAACAAATGGGCTTTATTTGGCCCATTGGGCCTAATAAGCTAGCCTTAACTCTTAAGCCTGTCCACTTAATTAATAGGTTAAGAGGGCCGGCCAAGAGTAGTTCACAGGCCGAAAGATTTAACCCATGCATATATATATGCACCCTTGCACAATTAGATGGCTAACCTTGTGGGCCCATGCCAGTATATAGCCTTCAATCAAAATGCATTACCCATTTTTAGGGCTGCAAATGGATCGGATCTAGGTAGATCCAAATTTGATTTATTTATATTTGGATTTTATCATCATCATCTAAAGCCTTGTCGTAAGTATATGGAATTGGCTACATAAGTCCCATTTCATCATTCCATTCTATTCAGTTCTGCTCTAACATACCCTTGTCCAGCAGAGTATACTACACCAAGATTCAAAGTATCGATACGTATTGGCCTATATCGGCCGATGTATATCGTGTCGGTGGCTTCCCGATACGCCCCTATAGGGGGTGTATCGGGATTCTAGCTAGTTCAGGGGGTGGAGGAGCCTTAAACCACCCCCCCCCCCCGAACCAGTTTTGAAAAATAAAAAATAAAAAACAAAAGAACACTATTGATATCGCCTGATACGCCCATACCGACATATCGGGCATATCGATATTTTGAACCTTGCACTACACTACACTCAGATTATGGTGTAGACGTGTGGTGCATCATTTTCAATGAATGCTCTAGTATGAGCATGACAAAATAAATCATGATTTATAACCATAAAAGTTTGAAAAAAGTTTTAGTACCAACTGCCAATCTAACGCAACCCTCCCCTTTATTCAAGCTTGAGACCAATAATATAAGACAAGCTCACACTAACAAAGTTATTTGAATACCGGGTTTATATATGATTCGAATCAAAACTCAAAATGATCAGAATATTAAATAATTATTTAATAAAATAAAGTAAAAATAACTTCGATATTATCATGAACAAAATGAATTGAAAATAACCTTATTGAAACTTGAACCTAGCTCCTTAGTAAGAACACAACCATTGAAACCAATTTTACTGACATACAATATAATAAAGTTTTAAGTATATATAATCATATATATTTAAATTGAATCAACCCGGATCATATTGAACCGGATAGGGGTGGTTCCTTATTCGATCCAATTATACAGACTGAATTTGGATTCGAATTCGGACTACCCATACCACTTGCCTTCCTACCCACTTGCTGAAAAAACTAGGTTGGTCATTGATGGGCTCAATCTAGCCCAAATGTGAAGAAGGAACAGGGAACCAATTTTCTCAATATACCACCCACCTGCCGGCCCAGCCCATTCTCATATTTTTCCTATTTTATTTTACTAAATTAAAAAAAAAAACAGTTAAAATTAAGGCTAAAAGCATTAAGCAGTTAGCAGGGAGGGGACGGAAGTTTCATCAAACCAGCGGTGATGATTAAGCTTCCCTTTTGGAGACCAAACAAACACTCACAGTACATTGTAACTGTCTGACTCATTCTACTATGGTAGGAGCCGATGCAGCTTATCAGGAATGCTATTATTCTAACCCCTGCTCTGCCAACAGGCAACAGCCCAACTCAAGATCGGAATTCAGAGCTCTCTCTTCTGCATCATTTTCTTCCGAGCCGTTGAAAGGTGATCATCAATCTTCAATCTTTTATTCACAAGTTCTTATTCATTGAATGCATTTTTCTTTTGAGGTTTCGGAATCGATTCGATCGGACTCATTAATTTAAAACTTTTCCGGATTTTTAATTCATTTGTTTATAGCATCCCTTTTTTTGTCAAGTTGATTCTTCATGCATCGTTCTTCTTACAGAAAAGGGTTCATCGAAATGGAAAGTGCACAACTTCCGCTTTGGTTCTTTGGTTGAATCGTCGAAGTCTGAATGTGAGATTAATTGGACGTTTTCATTTTCATTTTTGTTCTCTTCTTCTTGTTCTTCTCTTTTTGTTCTGCTTCGGTTTCGTTATATTATTACTCTCTCTCTCTCTCTCTCTCTCTCTCTCTCTCTCTGATTGAAAACTAGATCCAATGGGAAACGGTAATCCACTTATCTAAAGTTCGTTAACAGAATATTTGAAAGGTTAAAGGCGGGTCTAGATTGTGCTCTTATTGATTTCCATCTATTTTTCTTAGTTGTGTTGGGAAATATGGGGCTGACTTTGAAAGTGTATGCTAAGATGAATCTGAGAATTTATACATTGGATTGTTTCAAATTTATCGTTAAATATTGATAATTAGATATAGAATTTTTTATTAGGATCTGGCTTTACTTTCTTTCTTGCAGGACCAGTGAGGTTTTGGATTAGCAGGAAGCCTATCGGTAATGACCTTTCTGAAATGTATTATTCTATGGCATGCTTGATCTTTGTTGTTAAGTGTTAGTTTAATGGTTAACATAGATCTCTTTTATTTCAACGGGAAGGTTGTGTGGGCAGCTGGGTGCCTTGCAGACAGTCCAATGCCTATTTCTTCCTCTAAGTTGTGGCATTCACTAATTAGCAACAAAGAGAAACAAGTATGAAATGCAAGATATAACATCACAGGCTCAGTTTTACCTATTTTCCAGAAAGTGAAGCAGGCATTATCCAGCATCAAGGGAAAAAAGGAAAAAGTTGAAAAGAATACACAAGTTAATAAACCATGGAGTTAGGAAATCTATTTCTCTTAAACTATAACATAACTATAATAGGAACCCTAGAATAATATGGATTTTGTTGCAACACCTGCCTTTTGGGCTCTCAAATTCTAGTTTTCAGTATTCCCTGGACATAGGGGTGTCCATGGTTCGGTTATAAACTAAACCAGTACCACCGGTTTTTCCATTTCTCCAAACCGAAACCGAACCGGTACCACCAGTTAACCGGTCCATCGGTTTCAGTTTTTGACCAGTTCGGTTCTTCAGTTTTTGGTTTTTTTATATTTATTATAAATATTATAAAATATATAATATATTTATAAATAGATTATTATAAATATAATATATGTATATATTTATATATATAATGAATATATATTTATATATAATATATAGAAAATATGTGACATATATTAAAAATATATATATAATATACATATAAATATATATACCAATTGGTTCAGTTAACCGCCAGTTTTTTGTACGTTAACTGAAAACCGAACCGGTCCTTTGGTTTTTCAAAAATACCAAACCGAAACCGAACCAATCGGTTTGGTTAACCACATTTTCTGGTTCAGTTTTCTCAGCTTGGTTTGGTTTTTCAGTTTTTCATGGACACCCCTACCTGGACGTAGAACTCATAGATTTTCTGCACAAAGAAAGCTCCATGGTTTCATTAGATGTTGGATAGATAATATACAGTTAAATTCATGGTAGTTGGTGCTGGTAGAACTTAATTTCTTTTCAATGCATTGAGGGATTTCTCAACTTTTTTTTCTCTAGATCTTACTTCACTATTTAGAGTGGAACTAGAGACTTAATCATAGAAGAACTTCCATGGCGAGAAGAACAATACCAATTCTGAAGCAACTCCTTCAAAAGTCATCAGCCTCCACTCCATCCAACCCTATGGTTCTAGGGCTTGGGTTACGTTTTGAGCCAAAAAGGCCTGTAACCTACATGCCCCGACCTGGTGATGGAACTCCTAGAGCTGTGACATTAATTCCAGGTGATGGAATTGGTCCTCTTGTCACAAATGCAGTTGAGCAGGTCATGGAGGCAATGCATGCACCAGTATATTTTGAAAAATATGAAGTTTATGGCAATATGAAAGAAGTTCCTGAAGAGGTGCTCAGTTCAATCAAGAAAAATAAGGTCTGCTTGAAAGGAGGTTTGGCCACTCCAGTTGGAGGAGGTGTCAGCTCATTGAATGTTCAATTGAGAAGGGAACTTGATATCTATGCATCACTTGTACATTGTTTCAATCTGCCTGGACTTCCAACAAGGCATGAGAATGTCAATATTGTTGTGATTCGGGAGAATACAGAAGGGGAATATTCGGGGCTTGAGCATGAGGTAGTTCCTGGTGTAGTTGAGAGCCTCAAGGTATTCCTTTTGATCCATTTCTGCTTCTCTTCTTTCCTCTCTTGTTAACCCTCTGCTCAATGCATCTGCTGCTAGTTCTTCAATAAAGGTACTTGCAATGTATTCAGAGTTCATGTAAATTGAACTTTTAAGGTTTTCTATGGATTTAGTTGCTGAATTTTAAAGAGATTGCCACAAGGAAAATAAGGTTTTATAGTTTCTTATGTTTTTCTTTGTTAAATTGATTTATTATTTTGTCTCTCTCAATCATTTTGAACATGTGAATTTCGTTAGAGCAAGGAGCATGATGTAAAGAAATTCAAACTGTTTACCCAAAAAAAAAAAAGAAATTCAAAACTTGCCTCATAAGATTTCAATCTCACAATTTACACAACATTTATTTAACTTTGTCATTCATGGACATTGGAGGAATCTAATTCAATTGGTATAGCTTGTTTTTCTCTTTCAATCTACCTGGTAAATTCATGTATCATAGCATTGACATTCACTCAGGGACCATTTGACAACAGCTTAAGTGTCTAAACTGAATGACTTTTTGCTTTGTCCTTTAGTAGATAAAACAGTCATACAATAAATTATTTAAGGGTGTATTAATTAACCTAACTTTCCATTCAACCATTAAGGGTATCACAACCTATTTAATGGCTCATTCGTTAAAGACAAGGCAATAAGTCATTCCACTCAGCCACTTCAATCTTGTAAAAAAGCCCCTAATTTCACCAAACAAAAGCAAATGAAAAATGCAACATAGAAAACTTCATTAATTTAGTGTCATATCTTATTCAGAAAATTTGCTCCAAATCTCCATGAAATTCTTTAAAGGGTAAGGGTGCAAAGCAAGTTAGGCATATTAAGAACTGAAAGAGAAAATAACCAGGACTTGGCCAATCTTACTTCCTTACTAAGTTAAATTATTCTTGTACTAAAGAAGAAAGGATTTGGCCTATCTTTATCAATTAGTTCAGAATGCACAATTTTCTAATTAATTTTCTCATTTCCATGTTATCTGATAAACGAATTGTGTCCCTATACTTTAATTTTCTCATTTCCCTGCCTAGAAATTTTACTTTCATTCTAGTTCACATGAAAGTCCAAATGCATCTTATAACTAGATCCACCCCCAATTAATGCCATATACAGGGCAACTGAATGGATCAAAGAAGTACCACATCCACAAAATAATGTAGTGGCTATGAGGATTGAGATGGATGGGTAGCAACAATAGATAGTGTACTTCGCAGCCAATCTCATATAATTGGGATAAAGCTTTTTGAGTGAGAACTAATCAGCAGAATTCAATAAATGTGTCTTTTTGTTTTGTATTAATCTTGTTATAGAGGGTAGTAGTTGCTAGGGGAATTTCATATGTACATGCACACATGCAATGCAGGGATTTGGAAGAGAAAAACTAATAGGATTTATAGAGGGAGCGGGATCATTGTAATAATGCATAATGTATTTTCTGATCACCACCTGATTGTGTGGAAAATCCCCAGGTAGGTCATAGCCCAGATTCTAGCATGCCCATCTCAACCATTCTTTCCCAATCATAAGAGAATAAAAGCTTGCTAGATTTATCAATAATGCATATTTGAAGGCCAGAATCATCATCTGCTCATGGGAGAGAAAGGAAAGAATAAGAGCCTTGTCTGCAAGTTTATACTCCAGTCTTAAAGAATAAATGAACGGAACTTAGCATCCAATTTGAAATGCTCCCTCTGGCAGATTCTTAGATGAACCAATGGCCTTGTTGACTCTTTACCAAGGGAAGGGTGACAAGGGTTGATCTGGTTGGAGGAATCAGGCTTAGGGGTGAACTTGTAAAACTCTGATGCAGTATATGAGTTTTTGTCTGTCTGTCTTAGATGAACCAATGGCCTTGTTGACTTTTTACCAAGGGAGGGGTGACGAGGGTCGATCTGGTTGGAGAAATCAGGCTTAGGGGTGAACTTGTAAAACTCTGATGCAGTATATGAGTTTTTGTTTGTCCCTCTGGCAGATTCTTAGATGAACCAATGGCCTTGTTGACTCTTTACCAAGGGAAGGGTGACAAGGGTTGATCTGGTTGGAGGAATCAGGCTTAGGGGTGAACTTGTAAAACTTTGATGCAGTATGAGTTTTTGTCTGTCTGTCTTTGGCTTTTGTATTAGTTATCATCCTTTCTAATTTTTGGAATATTTTTGTATTCACTATATTAATAAAATCTCTATATATTGTTGCTAATAAAAAGGAAGAAAAATCACAATTGCTCCATTTGGTGGCTGCCTTGTATGTTTTCCTCTGATTCTTTTAATTGCTAGTTTGCATATTTAGAGTCTCTCCCTCTATGGGTATTGATTTTTCAACTGGTACTTGTATGGAATTCTAATCCTCCTTTAGTGTTTGGTTATTATCAAGCTTGTTATCTTAGATGGTTTTCTTATAAGTGCTTGTAATTGTACTGCATTTATTCAATCCCTTTTCTAGGTGATTACAAAGTTCTGTTCAGAGCGGATTGCAGAATATGCTTTTGAGCATGCTTACCTAAACAACAGGAAGAAAGTAACAGCTGTGCATAAAGCCAACATTATGAAGGTTGCAGATGGTCTATTTTTAGAATCTTGCCGTGAAGTTGCAACAAGATATCCTGGAATAGTGTACAATGAAATTATTGTGGACAACTGCTGCATGCAACTTGTTTCAAAGCCTGAGCAATTTGATGTCATGGTATGTGAATTCCATCCTTTTGCTACTATTAAACAGTTTTTGGGTCCTATGTTTACTTTCTTGATGAGTCTTCAAGTTTCAATTGTGTTAATGAATTCCATCTTTTATTTATATTTTAAGCTAGAGTTACAATTTTTTTATGACTAGAACTAAATCATTTCTATAATTGGCTGCTATTTGAATCTAGATTTTTTTAGAGAAAAAAAAATTGAAACAATCATCATATGGTTGTTAGTAATTAGAAAATTGTAGTCAAGTTTGCCAATTACAAACAAAAAGGCTATCACCCAATGTTTATCCCAGTTATCTGGGGTCTTGTGAGGGGTTAGACTGGGTAAGTCCTAAACTTTGGCATTTTTCTGCACAAAGTGGCCACCCTCAAACTCAAAGCCGTATTCTCACGCTTGCCAGCCCAAGATTTTACCATTACACCAAGTACTGACCTCTAAGTTTTCCAATTAATTACAATTACAAGTTTAGTAGATGGAATTTTACTTAATTTTATTTTTAAATATAAAAAAATTAAATAAAATTAGGAAACATTGACAAAAAAGCGCATGCAAATATGATTATTATAGCAGCCACATGGACAACTACCTTATTTGGTTTTGTGTGCTGGTACATGTCCAGGAGTTACTGATCCAAATCTTGCTACATGCATTATCTAAGATGAGTGTACCAACAGTTTTTTATACAAAAGATTATATATTGAACAGTAAATAGGCAATTTCTAAGCAAAATATTATCTAATAAATTAGATTCATTGAAATATTTACTGTAGTAGATGGAACATTTGTAAGAAAAGAATACAATAATGAACATGTGACTTTACAATTACAAACTCAAAATGTAACATTAATCACAAGATCAAAAGGAGTTTGGATATTGCACACTTATAAATTTCAATTTTTTATTTGCAGCAAGTTGGAAAAATATCAGTAATACAACTTGTATTGACACTTGGCACATGTCCAATTAGTTGGTATTATAAACCTAATATGCACTAGAATTCTGATAGAATTAGGATTGAAGAGATATTAGAGAGAATAGAAGAAGTAGAAGAAGAAGAAGAAGAATAGAGAAGGAGAAAATTCTGGTTCAAACTAGAGAACACAATCCTCTCTAGTCGGCCAGATTTAATTTATATATTTCTATCCATAAGAACAAAAGACTCCTTTGCCCCTACTTAAGTATGGGACACATCAACTAACAGAACATTACACATCAGCTTTAAAACATAACTATAAAGACTAAAATACCCCTGCACAGTCGACACCAACACTCCCCCTCAAGCTAGTGAGTATATATCATATAGTCCCAACTTATTACATATGTAGTCCACTCAACCCTTTGGTGAACATATCTGCCCATTGATTTCCTATGTTGACATATGCAGTATCTATTACTCCACTCAAAACCTTCTCTCTCACAAAGTGATAGTCAACTTCTATATGCTTTGTTCTCTCATGAAACACTAAATTAGGAGAGATGTGGACTGCAGCTTGGTTGTCACAATAGAGCTTCATTGGAGTGTCAATCAAATATCCCATCTCCTGTAGAAGATTTCTTAGCCACACTAATTCACAAGTGGTATGTGCCATAGCTATATATTCTACTTCTGCACTGCTTCTTGCCACAACTATCTGTTTCTTACTTTTCCATGTCACCAGATTACCCCCAAGGAAAGTACAATAACCTGTAGTGGATCTTCTATTAGATATAGAGTCAGTCCAATCAACATCAATATATCCCTCTATTTCAAGTTTTCCTTCACTTTTATATATCAAGATACGACCAGGAGCTCCCTTCAAATACCTTACAATCCTTCGAACTACATCCCAATGTGGAACCCGAGGTTTCTGCATGAACTGACTCACCACACTAACTGCAAATGAAATATCTAGCCCGGTAATGATTAGGTAGTGTAGTTTACCCACCAACCACCTATACCTTCCAAGATATTCAAACTCTTATCCCATATCACTACTAAGCTTAGTATTTGATTCCATAGGTGTTTCAGCTAGTTTGGCACCTAATAATCATGCTTCTTCCAACAAATCAAGAACATATTTCCTCTAACACAAAATAATATCATGCTTAAACCTTGTTATTTCTATCCCTAAGAAGTATTTTAGTTTACCAAGGTCCTTTGTTTGAAAGTGTTCCTGCAGAAAGATCTTCAACCTATCAATTCCTAGTTTATCACTCTCAATAATGACAATATCATCTACATATACCACCAATAAGATCTTTCCAACCTACGAGTCATAACTGAAGACTGAGTGATCAACCTGACACTGTTTTATACCAAACTTCTTTACCACTTCACTGAACTTACCAAACCACGCACGAGGAGACTGTTTAAGTCCATAAATGGCCTTCTTTTGTCTGCACACCTTACCATCCTCCCCCTTAGCAACAAATCCCGGTGGTTGCTCCATATAGACTTCCTCAAATAGATCACCATGTAAGAAAGCATTCTTAATGTCAAGCTGAAAAAGAGGCCAATACATAGCAGCTGGAGATATCACAACACGAACTAAACCAATTTTAGCAACAGGAGAGAAGGTCTTTGTGTAGTCAGTAACATAAGCTTGAGAATACCCTTTGGCAACCAGTCTAGCTTTTAACCGCTCTACACTACCATCAAGAAAATACTTACAGTGTATACCCACTTACAACCGACAGCCTGCTTACCAGGAGGAAGTGTGGTGAGATCCCATGTATGATTATGAGTTAAGGCAGAGAGTTCTTCTTCCATTGCATGGTGCCACCCTGGAGAGGCAAGGGCTTCCTAGACATCCATAAAAATAGTAATACAAGATAATAGGGAGATAAACTAGCGATGGGAAGCAGAAAGGTGAGTGACAGAAACATAATTAGAAATAGGATGAAGAGTGCAACTGCGTTTACCTTTCCGCAAGGCAATCAAAAGGTCAAGATCAAAAACTAGGGTTGGAGCTGGTGTTAGAACAACTGTCGGATCTGTCAACGGTGATGGAGCTAGAGGAGGAGCCAGTACATGCTGTCGATGTGTATACACTTGACAAATAGGTGGTCGTTCAATAAGAAGTGGCATCGGAGGCAAAGACTTGGTCATAGCCGGAACAAGTGGAATGGGGCCTCAACAAGAACTGGAAGAGGAAGAGATGGTGAGGAAGAAGAAGCATCACCTGGCCCCGAGAAAAAAGAAGTGGACTCAAAGAAAGTAACATCAGCGCACACAAAGGAACGTCGGGAGCTAGGGTTATAACACTTATACCCTTTCTGGGTTCGTGAATAGCCAAGGAAGATACACTTAATGGATCATGCATCTAACTTGTCCCTTCCCGATCCTAGATTATGAACAAAACAGACACACCCAAAAACCCGAGTAGGGGGAAATAGAGACAATGTAGGAAACAAAGTGGTGAAGGGAGAATGACCTTCAAGGATAGGCGTAGGCATCCAGTTAATCAGAAAGCAAGATGTAAGCACAACATCACTCCAAAAAGGTTTGGGTACATTCATATGGTGCATAAGGGATTGGGCAGTTTCCAAAAGGTGACGGTTCTTTCTCTCAACTACCACATTTTGTTGTGAGGTGTAGGTACATGAAGTCTAATGGATAATGCCATGTTGTTCCAAATACTCCTGAAATGGTGTATAAAAGTATTCACGGCCATTATCGGAATGGAGAATCTTAATGTGCACACCAAATTGGTTGCGAATTTCAGCATAAAATTTTTGAAAAATGGAAAACAATTCACTCCTTTCTTTCATTAGGTAAAGCCACGTCATCCTTAAATAATCATAAAAAAAAATAACAAAGTATTTATAACCATTGTATGACATTATTTTATTTGGACCCCAAACATCTGAATGAACTAAAGAAAAATGATTCAACATACGATTATCAACCCTAGGACTAAAGGGAACATGATGATGTTTCCCCAACTGACATGACTCACAATCTAAAACAGAAAGATGACTCAACAGCGAAACAAGAGACTTCAAAACTTTAAGTGATGGATGACCAAATCGATAATGCCACTGAAGAGGAGAAAGAAATGTATGAAGAGTTGTTGACGCACTACCACCACCATCAAGATAATACAGTCCACCAGCTTCATGCCCTCTACCAATCTTCATCCTCGTCTTGAGATCCTGAAAAACACAAGAAGGGCAAAAAGTGATAGAGCAATTAAGGGACTTGGTTAACTTACTAATAGACATAATGTAAAAAGGAAACTTCGGAACATACAAAACTAAGGATAAAGATAAAGGGTTCCATACTATTCCATAACCAGGTTATAATATGTGCATCCTCTTGTTCCCAATCACCATACTCATGAGACTCAATAGAGGGTTTTTATTCCCTTATATGCTTCACTTTCTTCTTAGCTTTAAGAGAAAGACTTCTATAGATTTCGCCCAAGGCACATAGCTTTCCCCATTCAACTTGATAGAAGTCATCTGAACATTCAGGTAGTCGGTGGGAACCATCACACTAGTTTTGTTTTCTCTGTTATCTCCCATATTTGAAAAAAAAATCCTTTCTTATTCACCTCTCACCACATTGCACTCAGCACCACTTGTCACTAAATTCTTCACTCCCCACACCACAACCCTACTTACAAGACTACCTGAATTCTCACCACACTACTTGGAACTCACTAACCATTTGATCCACATTGAAATCTGCACAAAACCCACTTACGTAATCACCAAATAGTCAATCTGTACTCGACACTTCATTGCATCACTCAAACCAGCCCTCTTCTCACTATCAATTAGGGGGGCTTCCTACAAATCACTACAAACACCCACAAATTTGCTGACCGGAGCAGGAATGGCAATGGGGCAGGGTGGGGCGGGGACGAGGACGGGGAGGCTCTCCCCATCCCCATCCCCACGAAAATCCCCACCCCTATTCCCATCCCCACTAACAGGGACAAGGTTATCCCCATCCCCATCTCCACGGGGATCCTCATCCTTGCGAGGATCCCCATTCCCTGTGATTTTTTATCATGTAAACCATTTTGTTTTTGTTTTTGTTTTTGTTTTTCGTTTTTGTTTTGTCTTTGTTTTTGTTTTTGTTTTTTGTTTTTGTTTTTGTTTTTGTTTTTATTTTTAAAATAAAATTAAAATAATTAAAATTTACAATCCTATTAGAAAATATTCAACCATATTTTTAAAAATATTAATATATAGATGTATGTGTACATATATACATATATATTAGTGGGTATCCCACAGGGCGGGGATCGGGGTCCTCACCCCGTCCCTGCTAACAAGGATGAAAATTTCCCCATCCCTATCCCGCCCCATTCCGGGTGGATCCCCACAGGGATTGGGGAAAAGGGAAAAATTGCCATCCTTAGACCAAAGGGATAGGAACCTCCAAGGGAAGAGGGCAAACACTCCTTTTCAGCCCCTTTCCCTATCTTCAACTGATGATGATGAAAAGTTAAAAAAACCCTAGGCTGAATGCGAGAAAACCAAAATTTTTAGCAGATTCGATTTTGTCAACCTGGCTCTGATACCATATTATAAACCTAATCTGCACTAGAATTCTGTTAGAATTAGGGTTGAAGAGATATTAGAGAGAATAGAAGAAGAAGTAGAAGAAGAAGAGAGAAGAATAGAGAAGGAGAAAATTCTGGTTCGAACTAGAGAACACAATCCTCTCTAGGCAACTAGATTTAATTTATATATTTCTATGCAAAAGAACAAAAGACTCCTTTGCTCCTACTTAAGTATGGGACACATCAACTAACAAAACATTACACATCACCTTTAAACATAATTATAAAGGCTAAAATACCCCTACACAGTCGACACTAATAGTTGGTATGTACCCAAACTATCAAAACATGGAACAATATAAATAGTAACTTCCAACATGCCCCATAATAGAATTAGTGTTGTATCATATCAACATGGTTACTTCAACATAAAATGGAGGAAATGAAAATGACACATATTAATAAATTCTATATGTTCTTTCCTAAAAATGGCTTATAATTTTATTTGGATTTTACTTACAGCTATCTATTATTTATAGTAATAGTTACGAATCATTTCTTCTGCACTTGGGTTTAAAACTTTGAGATATATTTTGGAAAAGCAGTCTATCAAAAAATATCCTCAGCAAGAACTGCTAGAAACTAGTTGTAACCCCACTAAGATCCTTGAATACCAAAGGCCCCATTATACATCACCACGACCTGAGATTATTTGAGCCAGGATGTGAAATTGATAATGAATCGCAAAATGAGTGAAAATAGAACAACTGATCCAGTTTTGGTGCTGGTTGACGCAGCTCAAGTATGACATAAGAAAACAAAAGAAATTTGTTCAAAGAAGAAATGGAAAAGAAGAAAATTGAATAGAACTTTATTAATATAAGGTGGATTACAAAGAGACAACAAGGTTGGGGACTCACTTACTAAGAGAGGTCTCTCTCCACTCTCAAAAGAAATCTCTAAGCTTCACAAAACCAAAAAGAAAAAGAAAAAAAAACTTGATGCCTCTAGATTGAGATTACAAGGATTTATGTAGAAAACAAAATTAGTTATTGGAGCATTAAATGAAAAACTAGCAATTAGAGCCTTTAATGAAAAACTAGCTATTAGAAACCCACTAACCAAAATGGCTATTTGAAGCCTATTAGTGAGTTTAAATTAAAGCCTACTTATCTTATTCTTTGAAAATGATTTGATACTTCTCAAAGCATAATTTTAAACTGCATCAACAACTCCTTGATTGTAAGCAAAAATGTTTAGGATGGATATGTTACAATTTCCATGAGCACTTGGGTGCACACAGAAATAAGGGACTGATGGTAAAAAATGGAAGTAAATTATGCAGGAAATTGAGATGGAGGACTAGGAAGGATTAACAATGGAAAAGTGTTATGATATTTTATATAATTATAAAATTTTTGGTTATTGATTGAGAGAGAGAGAGAGAGAGAGAGAGAGAGAGTAAGAAAAGAAGAGATTAATATAAGAAGGAAGGAAGAGAGAAAGAAAATCAAGAGAATTTGTTAGGCCAATGAGAAAAAGATTCATTCGATCCCTCACATTTGGCTGCTTTACATAGACTTCTTGACATATTTCAAATTACTTTTTTACCCCTAATTAAGTATGAATCACATCACTAAGCATAGGACAGAATGGAACAGTTACAAAACTAAAGACAGACATAAATGCCCCCATTGACTTTCCACTTAACATTTCCCTTCAAGCTAAAGAATATATATCATACATTCCTAATTTGTTACATATATATTCCACTCTTAGACTTTTTAGTTAAAAAATATTTCCATTGATTTTCTGACCTCACATGAGTAGTACTCGTCACTCCACTAAGAACCTTCTCCCTTACAAAATGACAACCAACCTCTATATGTTTGGTTCTCTCATGACCGATTAAATGAGATGACTAGCAGTTTTGTTATCATAGTATACTTCATAGGGCTAGTTACTATATATTCAAACTCTACAATAAGATGATTTAGTCACACCAGGTCACATGTAATGACTAGATTTCACCCAATAAATGTGCAGTAACCTGTTGTGGATATCCACATTATGGCTCCCTTTAAATAGCTTAAACTATTGATTAGTGCATCCCAATGTGGAAACCAAGGACTCTGCATAAAATGGTTTACAATATTGACTGCAAATGAGATGTCTAGTTGTGTGATGGTTAAATAGTTTGGTTTGTCATCCAGTTTTCTATACTTTCTTCAATCATCAAACGGTTCACCTATACCAGCACTCAGCTTGGTACTAAAATCCATTAGAGATTCAGTTAGTTTTGTTCCCAGTTGTTTAATTTCCTCGAGTAGATTAAGAAGACACTTCCTCTAGCATATATCGATGTCATGTCATGATATTGTTACTTCAATTCCTAAGACTGCATGAGAATTGATATACCATCTGAAATTTGGCTTTGATACCAAGTTGTTGATCAGTCCTCAGTAGGGTATAAATCAAATAAATTTGATTAAATAATCTGAAATTGACTATCATGTGAGAGAGAAGAGAGAAGAGAAGACTTGGAGAAAAGAGCGTGGGGATCAGTGTGAGATCCCATTATCTTTTATAGCTAATATAACAATGGAGAAAACTATATTCCTGCCCCTTAGTAAGGACTAAGGAGGAACCACTAACAATGATTAATAAAAATAAAGGAAGGACAATGGGTCACTAACTATAGGCCCATAACTAAAACCAACTAAAACAAAAACCAAAGAAATAATACTAAGAGCAGAAGTATAAACTGAATAGAATAAAAATCACTTTCCCACAGCACTAAAGGTGATTACAACCTATAGGGGTGACCCATTGTGAGGAGTTTATAGGTGGTATGGCACAAAAGATGAAATTTGTTGAAATTGAATAGAATATTTAGATCAATTTCAGTCTTTCACCAGTGTTAAGTGAATGCTATTATTTTTGTTTCAAGAGTGGGATGGAATTACAAGCTGCAGGTTTTATGCTTTTATGATGCAAAATCTTCAATCTTTTTGCACTGAATGATTAATGAAAATATTGAGTGGACAGGATACAATGTTCGTCCCTGACATCTGTAGTCTTGGAAGGAGTGGACTGGATACAATTCTAACCTTTCAGCATTTTCTTGCATGAAGACCACTGACTACTCTCAGACTCAAACATGCATTCCCACTCTTGTCATTCTGAGGTTTTACCATTGCACCAAGATATTATAATCAAATTAGCAAAATAGGGAATAAATTTAAGGAAGCATAGGTTTAAAAGTTTCTTTAGAGGCTGAAGTTACTTTATGAAGTTGAGATTCTTGTGTTATTTCATTGGTGTGATGTAGTTTCAAGGGCCTGGGAATATTGAATATTACTAATTATATAAGAAAAAGTTTTCTTTATGGGCACACATGCTATATGGTTACTGGTTAGTGAGCATTCCAAGTCATTAGCTAGAAATGGTTTCCATTGATTTTCCTTTTGGTCTCCCATTTGCAATAGATGTGCCTCACTCAAATGGCGTGTACATTTTGACCAACTCTTCACATGCAGATTCATTTATATTTTGCAGGTGACACCTAATCTTTATGGCAATCTAGTGGCAAATACAGCAGCTGGTATTGCTGGAGGCACCGGTTTCATGCCAGGAGGTACCTACCATCTTCTCAATTTTCTCTTGTTTCTTTCATTTATTCCAACAGTGTAAGATAAAGTGTTTGACTTCTAAGAAATTAACTCACCCTCTTGGCAAGCTAAGCAAAGTTTTTAAAGAAGTTATCTCTATTGTATTCATCAAGTGTTTGGTCACGTTTAAAGTACTTTTCTTGTCAATATTAAAAAGATTTAAGTAATGGCATTTTTGTTTAGCTTGCAACTTTATTGATGTGATACCTATGCTGACAAAATATAGTAAGAATCAAAGTGGTCTACTTGGTTTCTATTTATTAGAAAATCTGAGTCCACAACTTATGATTTGTTTGAACATGGGAATTCCTTAAGGAATCGCAATGTTTGTGTTTTAATATGCATGCCTTCACTTATAGGTGGCCTTTATGTTTCTTTTCTTTTCTTAAGTTGCTTGTGAATTCCTCCATCACAAAAATAAAAATAAAAAAAGAATGACAGATACATGGATCTTGGATTTTGCAGGCAATGTTGGGGCTGATCATGCCATTTTTGAGCAAGGTGCTTCAGCCGGCAATGTAGGAAACCCTAAATTGTTGGAACAGAAGAAGGCAAACCCAATAGCTCTGCTTCTCTCATCTTCCATGATGCTGAGGCATCTCCAATTTCCGTCATTTGCTGATCGATTGGAGACTGCTGTGAAACGTGTAATTTCAGATGGCAAGTACCTCACAAAAGATTTTGGAGGAGACAGTACCACTCAAGAGGTCGTTGATGCAGTAATTGCTGCACTGGACTGAAAATTTTCCATACTTGGTCCTTTCTCTTCCTAAAGACCATCTTTTGGGTCAGATTCTACATCATTATTGAGATTTCCAAATTTGATGGCATGATAATCTTTGCCATCTTTTCACTTTTTTTTCTTTTGTTTTTCCCAAAACAATCTAAAGAAGTCCTTATAAACCATAGCAAGTAGAGTGCTCAAATAAAAGCCCACAACAGGAAAGTAGATACAATTTTCCTTCTAGAACTTGCATGAATTTTGCACTATCTTCCTTCATTTGAAAGAATGCAATGCACTTCAACTTCTTTTAACTTCTGAAATTAAATTTGAGATGTTCAAGGTTTTTAAACTTTGTTGGGTGTTTAGTTGTGCAATAAATTTGAAATATTTGATGCAAGTTTACTAAACATGAAAATTCGGATCCCATAGATTAATTTTCATGTCTAACACGTCAGTTTTCTGCTGCCACTCCAAAGGCATCTTAGAAACCATCTCTAAGATTGTGGTTTTTTAGTGGGGCGGGGCGGGGCGGGGCGGGGCGGGGGGTAGGGGTACTTGCTAATGGAGATGGACAAAGAAGGGGTTCAAAAATTATCTTAGGGCACCAAGAATCACCCAAGGATCAATTATCTTTTGTCCGAAGGGAAAATTCAAAACTATGATTTTTCCACAAGGAACAGTGAAATTTCAAAATAAAAAAAAAGTTAAAGAGAAAAAGAAAGAAGGGATAATCAACAATCCCCTTGTGGATGCCTAGAATCACGGGTTAGTTATATTAAAGGATTAAAGTATTGATACGATATTCTTGATACAAAATGTATCGTATCCATATACATGGTCATGGATACAGGATATGCCACGACTGGCCATGCATCTCATGAGTCGTGCATATGAGCATGATCCACCTCTATATGGGTCATATCACATGTATCGATGTATATGATTCAATATGGATGCATATGGAAGTGTATCCATGCCTAGTTTGACAAAACTGGAAACTAACTACTTTTGGATTGTTTTTTATCTTTAATAAAAATTAAAAAACATAATTATAAAAACTAAAATAAATAATTTAACAATTATTTTTTTCAAAAAATAATAAAATATAAAAAATATAAAAATAATATATATTTATATATTTTATTTTAAAAATGAAAATATAGTTGTTATTTGAAAAAATAGAATTATTATATAAAAATACTAAGGGCAAATTTCTTAAACTCTACCCCCACCCCTACTATTTCGAAAAATTATCATTACCATTAAAATATTAAAGGACTAAAATGTTCGTTCGCCCTTAACTAAGGGATCACGAACGCAAGGATAAAAAGAGATCACGAGCACAAGGGATCTCTCTTCTTTCCTTCGGTCTGAGAGCTACGTTCTCTCCGGCAACCATCAATAGCCAACTGCAGGAATATCTCAGTTCTCTCAGGCAATAACAACTCCTACTTCGACGAACAGAGGAAAAACCACTTTCTTGGTCGGGTGAAGTTGTACGGAAGCCCTACTGTTGAGGAGTAGAAAGAGGGAACGCCGCCGCCTAAGGAGGAGAAGGTTCTGCTGGAGATTAGTTTCCTCCCCTCGCCGAAGAACGGCATCTATGATGGGTGATACTGACAGCAAGCAGTCATCGTCATCGTCAACTTTTCAGATTACACATCTAGTTCTAAACCAGTCGATTAGGACACAAAATGGTAGAGTTTTTAGTTTTGGGGTTTGTATTTCAGTCTAAGACCACACCTTCGGCAGGTTTTTCAGTATCAAAGCAGCATGACTGTACCTTTAATAGGGAGAAAGGAGAAGAAGAAGGTGAGTGGAAAGAAGAGAGAGAGACCACCACTTCTGCTAGAAGTTGCAGTGGTGATGATGTGCTCTCAGACTGAAAGGGGAGGTGAGATCGATGGGGCGAAGAAGAATAAGAAGAAGAGAGGGAAGAAGAGAGATAGGGGAATAGAGAGAGAGAGAAAAGAGAAAACAAGTGGCAACGATGGGAGGTGAGATCGATGGGGGGAGACTGAATCAAGGGAGGTGAGATCAATCGGGGAAGAAGAATAAGAAGAAGAGCATGAAGAGAGAGAGAGAGAGAGAGAGAGAGAGAGAGAGAGAGAGAGGGAAAAGAGAAAATGAAGAAATCAAATCCAAGGCTCTCCGCTCATCAAGTTAGGTTCGAGGCCCCCGATCATTCAGGTTTGTAGAAGAGACACCGGCCTCCTCTAGCATGGAAACAGTGTCCATCTTGTGCCTCTAGGTACTAAACCGATTGTCTTCATCTTCTTTGAAGATAAAAGTACAACTCATTTAATGATGCGACTGGCAAGTGAGTGACAGAGGGGCCGGCGGTGGAGGGGGTTATCCCATTGTTGGTTAATCGAATTGGTTATCCAATTCGGTTTGTCGCTGCTAAAAGGAAGAAGATGGTAAGGGTAAAATTGGGTTTTTAATCTCCATACTACCTTGTAATAAGGATGATTGGGAGAAAAATGCTTTTCAGACCCGAAGATACACGGAAAACACTGTTCATCCGCTGACAATTGGCATCAGAAAGCTCCTGTACTAAGATCCGAACACCAGACCTCAGTTTCTTAAACAAACCGGAATGGAGAAAAACCGCTTCGTGGATAAAGAGAAATGAACAAATCTTAATCCGCATACAGGAGATCAGCTTCAGAGCCTCGTCTGCTATTTAAGGTGAACGAAAGCTGAAGTTGGGCAGAAGAAAAAACTCTCTAATAAAGCATTAATTCATTCAAGCAGCTGCAGCATTTGCGTTGTGCGAAGCGGGCCGGGAAGACCGAGATTTGTACGCCAATCTATAGAAGCTAGAGTTTTATTGCTCCTTGGATCTTGTTAGTGTAGTGAGAAGGGTCCCCGAAGCAAACAGAGAAGATTTCGTTTATGTTAGGCAAATAGAAAACAGGTTTGGAAATTGGAAGTTTGTATGCACGGAGAAGTGGCTCGGATCTGACGAAGCTGAGGTTCGGAATTATGGCGGAAGGAAGGAGCCTATTTTCCTGTTGGGTTTGACCTCTAAAGAGAAATCGGGGGAGAGAGAGAGAGAGAGAGAGGGAGACGAGGCTCTGAAGCTTGAATGAATTAATGTTTTATTAGAGAGTTTTTTCTTCTGCCCACAGTAAATAGCAGACGAGACTCTGAAGCTGACCTCCTGTAAACGGATTAAGATTTGTTCGTTTCTCTTTATCCACAAAGCGGTTTTTCTCCATTCCGGTTTGTTCAAGAAACTGAGGTTTAGTGTTTGGATCTTATTGCAGGAGCTTTTTTATGCCAATTGTTTTTCGTGTACGGTGAGGTCAGGGGGTGTTTTTCGTGTATGTAAATGAAGATGAACAGAATTTAAGATTTAATTTCCGCAATAAAATTTAATAAAAACTAAAAATTATAAATAATTTATTTTATCTACCTTAAATAATTTACATGTTTTATTTTACAATTATATGTAAAATAAAAAATATATATATGTTAAAAATTAGAACATATTTATTATTTAAAAAAGAGTTATTATTTATATAAAAATACTAAATTAATAAATATTCCCAAGAATTAATAAAAATTGAAATAAAGCGTTAATTATTGTATTGTTGATTGTAATGTTTCTCTTTATATAACCTATTGAAGTATGCATTTCTCATGTGTTTATATATTATTTATAGATAATTCAGGTTTTGATTTAGTATTATTAATGTATTTATGTGATTTATATTCATTTTCTTAGTATATTCAAGTGTTTTTATATTTTTCATTTGTATCCACGCATTTCTAAAGTGTATTCGTATCTATATATCCATCATAGCATACATTTTTCCACACACTTTTATGGACATGTTGTTTCTTGACTACCCAATACTCTACTCCATACAACATAGTTGGCCTTATAATTGTTTTATGAAAATTTCTTTTTAGTTAGGGGTAGGGGAGACCTAGGGCCCCCTATGGTTTGATAAAAATACTATGATATGTAAATCTGAGGAGAGAGAGAGAGAGAGAGGCCATATGAGCTTTGGTCCCCTCTATGGATCAAACGATGAACCTATTAGTGTTCTATTGATTCTTAAATCTCTTTCATTTAATGTTTTTATGTAACTAATTAATAGGAGGAATTGAATAGTGATTTTGTTAGATTTTAAAAAAAATTATTATCAATTTGTCACTATATGCAAACTAAAATTGATTCAATATATTAGAACTTGGAAACCAAAACAACAAAAAAAAAAGATTTACATTTAAGGTACAAGTGTGCAAGTATACAATTTTAAATTTCTTTTGTTATTTTTATGTTTTCTTCTTTTCCTTTGTTTATGACTGTATTTTTTATTATTTTCCTTTGTACGATCATCCAAATGCGAATGAATGGAAATGGGGGGACTTTTCGAAATAGGCAAGGGTTTCAATTTTAGTGAACAGGTCTCGTGTGTTCGACAAAAGTCTGAAATGGGACCATGCCCAAATGCATGTCATGCCATACCCTTTCTAGCATGTACATGCACCTCCTCCCCATACCTTGCTACCTGTTCCACCTTGCCCTGACTATATTAGGGGTGAACATTTCAGCCTGTCTTGCACAAGCCTAACCCCAAAATTCCAGGCTTGGACCTAGGTTTTGTATTTAGTTCCAATCCCAACCTAACATATATTTAAACATATGTATTTTATATATACTGCATACACTAGGAATGACCCCGTACTAAATACAAGACCATTAATCTGAATTATTTCAATTTTGTAAATTATTTATATTATACATTTAGGTTAGGCTTTTTATTTGATTTAAGAGACTTATCATGTTTTATCTAGAGAATGACCCCATACTAAGGGGCAACTACAATATCATTTAATTTAAAATTTACTATTTAACTATAAAAAACTAAATTAGAATAATTAACAAGGGTCTTATATCTTTGTAATTGACAATCTATTCTAACATACTTTATTGGAAAATCACTATTAATTTATGTTGTTTTCAATATGATTTAAGAGATTAAATGAGGTCTTATTTGATAAATTTATTTTTAAAAGATAAATTAGGTTATGCTTCCAAAAAAGTTAAATCTAGTTTGCAATTAATAAACTATTTCATCTCTAAAAGAATGAAATTCATACCATTTGTATTAATTGTTTAATCATTTTTATGAATTTCATTTATTTTTATTTTTAACCATTTCATATTTTGAATATTTTTAAGTTAAATTATTTTTTTAATCATTACTTTTGAAATTGTTGTGTTTGAATAAAATCCAGTTATTATCATAACATTTGAAGTGGCCACTTTTTAGGGATTATGATGCTAAGTGTGTGAATTTTAAGAAGTGGAGTTATCACTTTTTTTGTGAGTGGATAGACTTTTATAATAGAGAGAGTTTAACCTCTTCTAAGATAATATCTATTGAAATTTTACAATGCCATGTGTCTGAAGGGTGGGGGTTGTTGCCTGAAGGCCTTCATTTACTCTCTCTCTCTCTCTCTCTCTCTCTCTCTCTCTCTCTCTCTCTCTCTCTCTCTCTCTATATATATATATATATATATATATATATATATATATATGCATTACTTTATGATAAATTATTAAATTATATATTTTATATAAATATTATAATATGACACTTATATTAGGGATGGCAATTTTTCCCATCCTCGTTAAGTACTTGTCTTCCCGATTCATTGGGTTGGGGGTGGAGATTGCCTTAGTAGGGTGGGGACGAGGATGGGGAGTGAAGTCCCTGCCACGCCTTGACCTAAATTATATATTAAATATTTTTACATTAAATTTATATTATATTTTATTATATATTATGTATGTATATATATATCATAATATATTTAAAATGTTAAAATGTTATTCATATTTTAGAATTTTCCTTTAACTTAAGAAAATCTATTTCTCAAAAAAAAAAAACTATTAATTAAAAGATTTTGAGAATTTGGGTCCTTGTAGGGAACCTGCCTCCGTTGGGGATGGGGAGTATGGTCCCTACCCTAAACCCGTCCCATTGCAATTCCTACTTATAATATATATTACATATATTATGTATAAAATAAATTTATATGCATATTACATATGATTTAATATAAGATATTATATATATGTAAATAACCCTTTATCATGAGTGCAAAGCCCAACTCAGCCAAAACCCATTTTTTAGAAAAATAAAAATATATAAACATCACTTGAAAAAATTAAATAAAATTATTAGCATTTTGCTATTTAGAATCGTGTATTATGTTTTATTTTAATTGTTAGCATTTTTTAGTATGAAAATTAGGACGGATGTTCAAGTAATCATATTAGCTTTTGGCCCCCCTAAGAAAAATCATGGCTGCCCATGCTTTTAGTATAAGTGGTATTTGTTTATCATATAAATCAGGTGGTCCCCTCCATTTTGTCCATTCTACTCTAATTCTTTGGGTGACACCCTCCTCAATCTCTCCCTTATCATGAATTATTGAACCAAGGTACCAAAAAGTGGTTACATTGAGTTATCTCTTGGTCTCTAATTCTAATGTATCTCAATTCACATTGCAACCAGTACTAGATTTACATGTCATATATTTTGTTTTAGTCATACTTATTTTAAAACTTCTTATTTCTAAGGCATCTACCCATAATCTTAGTTTTGCATTTAATCCTTCATTAGTTTTGTTAATTCAAATGGTGTCATATGGAAACAGCAACATGCACCTTGGAGCTTCCTCTTGAATATGTTTAGTCAATTAATTTATGATTAGTGAAAATAGATAAGGGCTACACGTTGAACCATAGTGAAGACCCATCATAATTGTAAAATTTGATTTCTCTCCCACTAGTGTTCTAATATTGGTTGTTGCCCTCTCATATATATTTATTATCTCTATAAAAACTCTATTGTATGCCTTTTCTAGATCAATTAACACTATATATAAGGAGGTTTCTTCTTTCTCTCTAAACTTTTTCTATCAATAGTCTTAAAAGAAACATAAGTTTCATAATTGATCTCCTTGGCATAAGACAAATTCATTCTATGACACATTTGTTTCAAGTCATAATCATTGTTCAACTATTAATTCTCTCCCAAAGTTTCATAATGTGGTCATGAGTTTAATCCCCCAATACTTTTTACAATTTTTCTTAAATATAGGCACCATACTACTCTGTCTTCAATAATTAGATATTTTCTTTTCATCCACTGTTTTATTAAATATTTTAATTTGACATAACAGCCTACTTCTCTCATATCTTTTTACCATTCTATTGGAATCCCATCGGGTTCCATTGGAATCACATTGGGGCTTGGAAGTCATCTTGGTTTTTCAAGGTTTGGCTTATGCATGTTGAGGGAGGACTTTTTTTTTTTTGGCTTTTTGGAGTGAATTTTTTAAGTTTGTCTTGAGGTTTCGTTTAAGAGTTTTAAAGCTAATTTGTGGGGTTTTATTTGGGGTATTCAAGGTGAGTCTTCCCATGACAAAAATGATTACATTTCAAGAGTTTTTTTGGCTTTCATGGCTAGAAGGTTAAATGGAGGTATCTTAAGAGTTTTTGTGGAGGATTTGGATAGACAAAGGGTAAGCTAAGATTAACTGTTTGGGATAGAATCATAGGAGACAGGGTGGTCAAATTTGGGAAAAAGTACAAACAGAAATAAATACACAAATCTTATATTAGCATTTAGAAAACACTAGTAATTAAGCACGTGTGTTGCACATATGAATTTTTTGTTCATATTAAATACTTGAATTTTAGATATATCATAGTTAGGATAAAATTAAAAATAAATAAAAGTGACAATATGGTTAAATACTTGTACTAAATGTGCACATATAGAAATTTCAAATTACAATAACAATTATTATTATTATTATTGTTGTTGTTGTTGTTGTTGTTGTTGCTACTACTACTAGTAATTATTTTTATTTAATATATTGATTATATAACATTAAAAATATTCCAAAATGTCTTTGACAAAACTCTATACTTTTTTATCTTTTGTGTTCTATCTTTTTAAAATATTCATTATTCAATTATGACATCATGAATTTCTTTGAAAAGTTGGATTATTGACCCACCATTTAAATAAGAAAAGAGCTTTGCTTTCGGATCAATTTTAAATCATATATTTCATCGACATTATATACATAATTTTTACTTATCACACTTATTTTTGTTTGACATAAATAATATATATATTTTTATATATTATTCTGATTATTTGTACTATTTTATTATTTTAAATATTTATTATTTAACTATTATATCATCAATTAATCCATTTGACCCAAACCACTAACCCATGACCCAAAAAGAAAAATAGTTTGATTTCTATGTTGACATTAAATTTTGTAGTACATTTCCATTATTGATAAAATTATATCTTATATATAATATTTATTTTTGTTCAATATAATGAATGTATAATATTATATATGTATCCAATATTTTATTTTTTATAAAAATATAACATTATATCTTATGCATACTATTTATTTTTGTGATTCTTTGTATTTTCTATTTTTAAAATTTTTATTATTTGACTATGACATCATTTCATTTTTAGGTTGATTTTAATTTTGGCATTCCATTTTCTTTTACAAAAATACTTCTTACATTTCATACTTATTTTGTTCAGTATAATGAAAATAAAATATTAATGACATGCTTGGTTCTTTTTATTCTTTGTATTATATATTTTATTTATTTTAAATTTTTATTATTTAATTATGACATTATTTATTAATGGATTTGACCTTAGATGGTTGAATTGCTTATCCACCACAAAGAGGGAAGGAAATGATTTTGTTTTCAAAATATTTATTTTACATTATTAAAATTAAATATTATGGATTTAATTAATACAATTTAATGAGGAAAATCTATCTTAAATATAGGATTTAATAAGAGAATATACCTTAAATATGAGATTTAATGATAGATAATAGGAAAATAGTTTTACTTCCAATTGGTTTGAAATTTTATATTTCATTTCCATCATTAATAAAAAGACTTTTTATTTATCATCAATGTTTTCAATTTGTTGTTGATCTGGCTTATTGAACCATTCAAACCATCACTCGGCATTGATTCTAGGTTTGGTTCTATTGAAACTCCTCATTTTGGTTAAAAACTGTTTAACTTGGGCGATTCAACCATTGGCCTGTTCGACCCAGTAACCAAGTCACATATTGCACACTTAATTATGTGCAAACTTTTGGATCTATAGCTTTGCAACCCGATGTCCGGTTGGGTTTTTTTTATAAATTTTCAAGATCTATACGTTCCAAGGGCATTATGCACATTGCCTTGCTATTTTTGTGAGAAAAAAAAACCCTTTTTTGACCCCAAATTGTAATTTTTAATATTTTTTTATAAATAAAAAAATTAAAACGGAATTAAAAAACATAAATAAATGTAACATAATACATTTATTATATGTAATATATGTAAAAAATAATTATGATATATGTAAAATATAAATTTGCTATTTATTGATAAAATATGTATTTTTACATACACACATAGTATTGACATAGAGCGGTTTGACTCATTTGACCTTGATAGTTGAACCAGTGACCTGTGACTTGAAAGTAAAAGTGGGTCGATTTTTAAAACATTGTTTATCATACTTATTATTGTTAAATATGTCAAATATATGATGTTAAAAATGTTTCCATTTTTTTAGTTTCTATATTTTTTGTATTTTATATATTTTTGAATTTTATTATTTAATTGTGGCAACATGGATTGGCCCATTTGACCGAAATGGTTTAATTTCTTACCACCACCTAGATGAAAACACTATTTTTTCCAAGTAGATTTTAAAAGTATAAGTTTTTATGTTATTGAAATTATTAATTTATTATATATGTATTTAATTATAGAATTTAATGATGAGAAGAAATAAAGAAATCTTAAATATATGATTCAGTGAAGGTGAATGCAAATTAATACCTTAAAGGTTGGATTTAATGGGATATAATTGAATGCATTGAATATCTTAAAATTAACTATTTTCAATTCATTTAATATCAATAACTAATTACCCAATTTGCAATACAAGAAAATAAAATTCTAGTGGCAGTTTTCGACCTAGTTGTTTGGCAACTGCCACTAGAAAGATAGATTTTTAGTGCCAATCGATTAAAACTGCCACTAGAGGCCAAACGATTGTCGCTAAAATATTCCTCCTACCCTCTCTCTCTCTCTCTCTCTCTCTCACTTAGTCGTCTCTCTGCTTCTCTCTCTCTCTCACACACACATACACACTCAGTCTCCCTCTCTCGCTCTCCCTCACTCTCAATCATCCCTCTCTCACTCAGCCTCGCTCTCAGTCATCCCTCTCTTGCTCTTTCTTGCTCAGTCGTCTCTCTCTCTCTCTCTCTCTCTCTCTCTCTCTCTCCCCCTCTCGCACTCGCACTCGCACTCTCTCTATTGCTATCTCTCTCACACACTGTTGTACATCAGCAGTTCTCTCTATCTCTTGCAGTTTCTCTCTTAGACACATCCTCAACATTTGATTCACAAGTAAATATCTCTCTCTTTCCTTGTCTCTTTTTCTCTATTTGTTAGGGTTTCTTCATTATTGCCACCACTTATGCTCTGTCTTCTTTGATAAATGCTACTCTGTTAGTCTAATTACTGAGGAACTCTAAAGGACAACTTCGATTTTCCAAGGAGGTACTAAAGTTCTCTCTTGCCATCTCATTCGCATTCCTCTGTTTTTTTTTTTTTTTGTTCATATATTTTGAATGAAAATTATACTAGCTGTTATTTTGTTCCTAGTTAGCCAATTATGTTTGTGTCTAAGTAGGATTGTTTGATAGGAAAATTTTCAACTGTATCAGGTTTTGATTAGGATTTGTGCTCATTGAAATTTTAACAAATTCTCAATCCAATCTTGCCCAAATTATCCCTTTGTTTTTTTTTTTTTTTTTGGTTTTATAGATAAAATAACTATATTAAACTAAATGTAAAGACAAGTTACACTCTTGTCTTTCAAGTTACACCCTTGTTTGAGAGGATGTTTGATGCATCTTTTTCATACGTCTTTCGGTCTGTGAAGAACTTGAAAGAGAAAAATGGTCCTTTTCTATTTGATATTTTATAGACCAAAAAACTCGAAGATATATGAGCGTAAAAAATATCAAAACAGCTAAAAATCAGAAAGCTTCAAATGAAACCTTTCATCTATTTTTAACAGCCTAGTAGGCGAAGATGCTTACTGCAGACATGGAAAAGACCACAAAAGCTTATGATTTGTCAAAAGTCTCATTTGTTTTGTTTAGAAATACCCTAGAAGGCTTGTTTTGGCTAGGTCATTAGTTGAGCCCCAAGTGGAATTATTGTATTCCTCTCCCCACCCTGTTCATGAAACAAACTTCAGTTCAAAGAACACTAGACTCTGTTCAAAATACTTTTTTCAGTTGTTTTTTTTTTTTTTAAAGTTGATGTTCTGAAAAAAAAAATCATGAATGGTAGTCATCACAGTGGAATCGGAATCAAAATTCCGAATTTCGTTCCCAAGAGAAGGGAGGGATGAATCAGGAATAATAATGGAATTCCAATTCCATTCGACCAAACAATTGAAATAGGAACGGCCCAGTTAAATGGGCCCTATAAGTTTGATATATTAGTGCCCATGTTTGCAAGCAAGAGACCAAAGTTGAACTTATTTGATGGATGGCCAAGATTGTATACAAACTTCACTACAAATAGAAGCATGTTACCATGAAACGGCTCCCATATTAAAGAATACTTGCATCAAATCCTAATGATTTTTTCATAAAGTAATCCTTTTGGTGGGTCCAAATTAATTATACATACAACGAAAATTAGGCAGTCGAAGAAAGGAATAAAATACATACTCTCCCTGTCTCTGTAGATGTATTGGTAGTCATCCACATTTTCTGGTAAATATGCCACAGTTCTGAAGTTGTTAAAGGGTATCCTTAAGACCAGGTCCATTTACATGCTTGAGCTATACATAGTACATTCTCCAGACCACAGATGGGCCTGAGGTTAAAGCTCAAAAGGTCTCCCTTGCCAGAGATTAGAAGAGCTATAACATTCTACCTTCAGATCCCTTAAGTCAGACTTCAAGGCTATTCGTAATTTTTAAAGTAGTATAGATTTTTATCAATAAATTTAAATATAGAGGAGTAAGTTTTGTCGTCACAAAATTTCAAAAATATTCTTGAGGCTATTCGTACTTTTTAAAGTAGTATAGATGTTCCGGGCCGGGCCTGAGCACTCTTTTCTAGGGGTGGCAATTTTTTTAACCCAATCCATCCATTAATTAACTTTTTTGGTTGTAACCATTTAGCCTAGGTCACTAGCGGGTTGGTTAACCCAATAAAGTGCTATTTAATGGGTTGGGTCACAGTTATCTACCTCAAAATTTCATCTCTCTCTCTCCACTATTCTACAACTCTACTCTCTCTTAATCAAGTCATTTCTTTCGTCTAAAACCAACTCCTCTCTTACTAATCAATCCCATCTGAACATTAAAAAGAATTGAAAACAATTGGAGTGTGTGAAGACGGACAGATTTTCATTTATACAATTGTTTATAAATGAAATATACAATTGGAATAGATAGTATAATAAAATTGAAAATATATATTAATATATTATATATTATATATAACTATTATTACATGTACATATATATGCATATAATTATATAATTATTATATATATAATAATATAAATATAAATATATATGGGCTGCGCCAGGCCATGCTGTGGGTCGGTCCATGGGCTTGAGCTTGCATGACCCACTTTGTCGTGTTGTGTCATGCTAGAGTGCGAGCCTGAAAATCCAAGTTTGACGCAACCTAGAGATATGGGCTCGGCCGTAGCATGGCCCACGTTCTATAGTAATGGGCTGGGCCCAATATGACCCGATTTACATCTCTACGAAAGAGTCTTCATCAATTGGTGTCGAACAAACCTATTCATGGGCTGCATTTTGTTGGCTTTGGGTCAAGTTTTGCCTCTTTATTAATAGAAAATGTCTAGGCTCGAGTTCGAGCGTGACCCTTATATAAAGCCTGAAGCTCAATTTGAACATAAAAACTCTTACCTATGGTGTAACTTTTATAATATTTTCTTGTAATTTTTGTTATTTATATTTTCTATATTTGTTTATAGTACTTACTTTATTTTCCTATATTTTTTTGTTATTTTTTCATTTTCTATGTTTATTTATAACTTTTGTTATATTTTTTTGTAATTTTTGTTTTTTACGTTTTTTTTTATAAATTTTGTTATATTTTTCTTTAATTTATGTTATATTTTTATGTAATTTATGCATATAGGATTAGTGGGTTGGGCGGTTTAACTGGGTCATTTACGGGTTAGTGGGTCAGATGGGTTGGGTGAAGCTTAACCCAAACCGAACCGAACCCAACCCGCCCAATTGCCACTCCCTCTTCGCGCACCTCGCTCACTCTCACACTCCCTCCCACTCACGCTCAATCGCTCTATTATTTATACGCCATGCCCCTGCATCACATCCACAACCCTGAAATCTTCCATTGCAGTGTCGTTTCAGAGCTTCCTTTTTCTCCTTGAAAACTGTAACCAGGGTTGGTTTTACTTTTTCTATTGGTTTGAATCGTCGCGGAGAGCTAGGGTTTAGTATAGTCTTTTTGGATTGATATTCGGACTTCGGAGGCTTTCGAGATTTTAATAAGCTCTTAGCAATATTTATTTCGATTGATCGTGACCAATTGAGAGTTGCTTTTGTTGTTCTTTATTGTCTAGTGGAGATATATGTTTATTTGTCGACTTCTCTGAGTGTTTTTCACTTTAAGGATTAGAAGAGTAGGGGAAGGAAATGTCGATTTGTTCTTCTAGCCTCAGGTTATCATATTTAGCCAACTCGCTGAATGACATTGATTCGATGAAGCAATGCAACGGAAACTCAATAGTTACCATGAAGGCGTTGGGTTCCCTGACAAGCAGTAATGGAGAGTTCAGGAGTATTCTAAGGGCAGCAAGTTTGACGCTTTCGAGTAGGTGCGTAAGCAGTATGCATCTCTCAGGAAAGGGGAAAAAGTGGTTTGAGGTTCGGTACATGTCGCAGCCGCAGGCTAAACCGGAGTTCAGTGATCCTCCTGTAGTCACGGTTTTGCAAGAGGGAGCGGATGCTACCTCAGCGAAGGATTCTGAGGTTTTTCGAAGTAGCTTTACGTCAGATTCTGACAATGCTGGTGGTGATGGGTATCCTCTTAGTAGTACTGACGGCAATGGAAATTTTCCATCTGGAGGAGGAGGTGGCGGCGGCGGCGGCGGCGGCGGCGGTGGCGGTGATGGTGATTACGAGGAGAATGACAATGAAGAGGATCTCGGTCCAGTAATGAAGTTTGAGGAGGTCTTAAAAGAAGCAGAAGCTCGGGGGGCTAAGCTTCCATCCGACATGCTGGAGGCTGCGAAGACTGTTGGAATTCGCAAAGTTCTTCTTCTCAGATACTTGGATTTGCAGGTAGATCTTTTTTTATATGGTAGAAAATAGTAATTCTCTACGAGTCTGTTTGATGCATGGAATCAGAATTGGATTTTTGAATTCCAATTCAAAGAATTCGGGTTCACGCATTTGGAAGTCTGATGTATGAGTCCGGGTATTAGTTATTACAATATAATTTCATACCAAACATTTTCCCAAGCAGTTGGTTATCAAAGAACCGGTGAACTGGTGTTTACTGTTCAAATGTTGCGAAAGAAAAAGAATATCTGAGATTCTCCACCGGTTTGAATCGAAATTATGTCTATAATAATGATAATAATAAAAACAGAATTAATATGAGAAATAAAATATCTGGTTCGTAGTGCTTGCATGTGGTGAGAACCTCACGTTAGAAACAGGTTGGGTAGAGATGGAAAGAGACAACGAGTGGTTAGCCTAAAATCAAATTCCTTGTGTTCAATTGGAATTCCAATTTCACCGCAATTTTTGCATGCCAAGCACTAGAACTTGGAATTTGGACCTATTCCAGTTCTATTTCCATGTCATGTTCAGGAACCAAATACAGCCTATAATTAACTTTTTTGCATGGTTTTTCTTTCTGTTCACTTTAACTTGTTGATTTTCTAATTGTAGGGTTCAGTCTGGCCTTTAGGCTTTGCAATCAGGTCCTGCTCTTTGCTGCGTGACCGAATGCTTGCTGATCCTGCTTTCCTATTTAAAATTGGAACAGAGGTTTGTTGAACTTCTTTTTTTTTCCCAATATAATTCTTATAAGAAAGCTCTCTTTCATTATGGTGTAAAAATATAGTTTTGGTGGTCAGGACTGTTTCTGGTGTTATTTACCCAAATTGTGCACATAGCAACCTTTTGCATTGGCAGTGGCCTATTAATTATATTTATTGTATCCTAACAATCAATTGGAGGATGATGAAAAGCTATAATTGTTGACTTAAGAAAAAGTGGCTGTAGCATGATTTGGCAAAAAGCTATAAATCAGGCTGGTAAGAGAGCCTGATGGATATAAATTTACAAGCCTATATCATGTACTGCATATTGGCTACTTGATATACTGTCAACCTCATTTTGCTTGTAAGTTCAATGTACTCTGTTATATGAAATTGTCCATACTGGTTTGGCATGATGCAGATAGTCATTGATTCTTGTTGTGCAACATTTGCTGAAATCCAAAAGAGGGGCAAGGATTTTTGGACAGAATTTGAGTTGTATATGGCAGATCTTTTGGTTGGCTTGGTTGTTAACATTGCTTTGGTCGGCATGTTAGCACCCTATGCTCGTATTGGAAAACCATCTCTGTCAAAAGGGTTCCTTGGACGCATACAACATGCTTGTGGAGCTTTGCCTAGTAGGTTTGTAATCATGGCAATAATACTCTTTGTATTCCTTAATGAAGAGGAACTTACAAATAATAAAAAAAAAGAAGAAAAATAATTAATTCAGTTCTCTTTGATTAAAATGCTTTCATAGTTCTAGTGTTTGTGACTTTATAATGGTGAGGTACTGGCACTTGAACTTAGCTATTCTCTTTGTGCTTCCAGTTTACACCTTACATGATTATGAAAATGACTTAACACCTCAAATGTTGTTCTTATGCAGTGTGTTTGAAGCTGAAAGGCCAGGATGTAGATTTTCAATTCAGCAACGGATTGCAACATACTTTTATAAGGTTACACATTTTCCTTGTGTGTGTTGAAATGATAGTGGAACCATACTTCTCATGTGGAATGCTTGATTTCTTCATTTATTTTCTGGCAACATTACAGTGAGAAGTTTGATTCCTTCATTCATTGTCCAGCAACATTATAGCTTTCACTTTTTTATGTTCCTTTCATGTTTCTAATGCTTGAAAATGGTTCTGTTCAGATAATTTTCCGTTTGTATGCGAATGTAACCATGTATGTGTGTACATGCATATGAGTGGTATATGCTTTATTTACATGTTCTTCTTCCAGGGCTTGATGTATGGGGCAGTTGGATTTGTGTGTGGTCTTATTGGTCAGGGGATTGCTAATTTGATCATGACAACCAAACGGTATGCTTCTGTTTTGACAGACTATATTTCTATTTGCCTAAATTTTGTTTCATGAAATACTTTGGTAGATTTGTACTGTTTACACCATTTAATTTAGCTTGTGAATGTGGTATGCACAGGGTTCAATGAGCTATCATTGTGTTATTGCTTTCTTAACTGAAGTCATAGCTTTTTCTCTAGAAGAAATGTTGTATGGATATTTAAGTAGTTTCAAGTCGTCCTCTCTATATGAATGGCCTTTTGTTTTGATCTACACTAATAAAGTTGTTCAGTTTATAAGTCACTATTACCCAAAAAAGGATAGGTCACCATAGATAACCTGCAAATTGGTTTGGTAGATGCAATTTAGATCTCAACTTAATGGTTGCTGAAAATTTATTTATTAAGTTTAATTCTTATAATTCTTAATTATGTTTTGTATCATGATAGTCATTTTACGATTTGAAAGGAAGAAAGAGGGGACTAAAAGCTGATATTGCTTTCCAGAGTGAAATTAAAGAGGCTCTAGCAATTAGACTAGCATCCCAACCATTCTAGAGAAGTTCATGCATGCTTCTAATGGTTATATGCCATAGCTTATTTAAATCATTGAGGAACCTCCATAGCCATTTACCCAACAATGAAGTATTCCTTAGTATTACCTGTCCAATACCCAAACCCCCTTCATCTTTACTTTTGCAAACTATCTTCCACTTGATCAAGTGATCCTTTTTCCTTTCTCTCAGTTTCCAAAGGAAGTCTCTCATGATCTTTTGAATTCTTTGGCCACAAAAGATGGAACTTTGAATACTGAAAGATAGGAGGTTGATAAAGGTGGGTTTTGTGAGTGTGATTCAACCCCCAAGGGAAGTATAATTATTTTTCCACGCGGTTAATCCTTTAGAAAACCTATCAAGGCTAGGATTACAAAAACTGGAGCACTTTGGTGGTTGGATGAAATTGAACTTTGATGGCAGCAGTTTAGGCAACCTTGGTCCTTCATGAATTGGGGGGAATGGTAAGGGATGAGCGTGGTACTATATGTGGTTTGTATTCGGTCCAATTGAATGGGGTGGTTCAATAAGGGCAGAACTTTTGGCTGCAGTTTTTGGGATACAAAAAGCTGAAGAAATGGGGACTCAAGGTTGGTTATTGAAGGGAATTCAAAGATAGTAGTTGGGTGGTTGAAGTAAGAAGGTGGTTTGGCAATATAGAAATGAACTCAGACGCTTCAAGTGGCCTTCAAGAGAACTGAACATTCAAATAAGATGGGTAAGAAGGTCAGCTAATTGAACACCCCAAGATTTTTACATGTCTCCTTGATACACTCTTTTCTCTAGATTTATTTTCAAATTTGAGATCCTCCTGAAGCATTTCATCAACAATTCAATGTTTGTCACATCCTCCTCACCCTTGTATTGGCAAAAAATCATGACATTTTCAGCAAAAAGTAGATGTGATACTACCACCTACTCCCTACCAATTCCTCCAACCTCTCTCAAGCCCAAGGCTATCTTCTTTCTTTACCGGTCAACTCAAAACACCTATTATGATGGTAAACAAAAAAGGTGATAATGGGTCCCCTTGTCTCAAACTCTCAAACCTTTCTTTGCCTAGAAGAAATCTTTTGCCACTCCATTTACCAGAATGGAATAGTGATTAGGTTGAGTGCATCCCCTAATCCCCTAATCCATTTTCTCCACCTATCACCAAAACCACAATTTAGTAAAGCCAAGTCCATAAAATCATAAGCTTTTTCCAAATCAAGCTCGCAAACCCAACCTTTGCTACCTTTTCTTCTCATCTCCTCCAGACTTTCATGGGCTACAAGGATTTGATCAATGATTTGCCTACCAGAAATAAAAGCTCCTTGATTTTGAAAAGAATGAAAAGCTTCAAGAAGCTGCAGAAGTGGATGAGGCTGGAACTGATTAACGGCATTATAGCAAATGACAGGGAGCAACAGGTGGATGGGAGCATGTCTGTGGTAAGATCGGCTGCTAAGGTCTAGTATATGGTAATTCAGGACTGCCCACAATCTGTGACTGGAGAGGTTAATTCTCCATCTTAATTCCACAAAAATTTAGCTATATTGTATCACCACAATATCAGATCGAATATGATATTCAATTCTTCATATAAGCTTAGTGTCTGAATAGTATTCCTCAAGGCCTGGTAAATTGTATACTGGGGATGATTTGCATCTCCACCCTGCTGATACAAATTGTTTGTCTTGACCTCAAAATTTTTATTAGCCTCCTCTATTATTAAGTTATTTACATATTTTCTATAATAATTTTACTTACACCCCTACTGTAAAGTTATTTATTTGTTAAGATCAAATTACTTGTAGGTACAACCTTTATAGTTTATCTGTTATCCACATTTATACCCCTAAAAAGTTTATGTTTACCCCACCCCTCTTTTATCGGCTATTCATTTACTCTTGATGCTCTTGCAAAAAAAAAAAAAAAAACTCTTGATGCTAAGAAAGCACTAATTTTTGTTAATTCTTTTAATTTTAAATTATCAAGTTTTCCTTAATTGAAATGCATTCTTTTAATACCAAACATTTTGATTGTGAAATAAGGCTCTAAAAGAGCAAGGGGAGGACCATAGAAAACATGTCTCTTGATAGAACACAATGGCAGGACAGGGTTCATGCACAAGCTCGTCTATGATGTTGCAAAATTTAAAAGACTTTATTTTTTGACTGTCATACTCCAAAATGAACTAGCCATAGATTGCAAGCTGCACCATCAGTACAACTGTTGAACACTAATGTTTTTAACTTATTATGTGATATCATTCAGTCAAATTAATAATTGCTATTAGTTAGCACGCATGCTTGTTTATCTTGGTACTAGGTGGTGTATATGATCAAATGCATGGTTGAGGATGTTTTATGCTATTAATTCAAGTCAATGTTTTCAAAACTAGATCAGACCAGATGGTTGAATTGTTGAACACTAACCACTTAGATTCCAGTTCCTTGAATTGAGCCAACCTATTGCCACAAAAGAAACCATAAAACCCAGAGGACCCTTGGCCCATCTGTTTGAACTGTGAAACTGTTTTCAGAAACCATATATTGGCACAAGAAATTCACTACTTCCATATCTTTGCTTTTTGGGTGAGTTTTAGCAGAAATATGTAGGATCCTTTTTTTAAGTAAAAATATTTAGAATTCTATGTTAAACAATACAAAAAATCCCATTATCCCTAATATCTTAAATATTCAGTCATAGGAACCTAACTAATATCCTCATGACCTCATCGCAAGATACAAGTGGAAAGTGGTGTTTGGATTGGGTCTTTCCCTGAAACTGGAATAGAGGAATCATCTTTATAACTGGCAGAAGAGAATGGTAGATAGAAAGAAATAACTATATATCCTCCTTCATCATAATTGTTATGATTATTTGATGGCAGTTGAATTAAAACACTACCTCTGCAACTTCAACAGTGAGCACTCAAAAGATCTGATTCTTCAGATTATTAGGAGTATATAACCTTCAAGATGATTTAGATTGAAAATTAGCTGATTTGTTTGATTAAGGGTTGAGTGCTTTTTCTCTCTTTTCTGTTCAACAATCCTATTGAACCACAAACTGGTATCCTCAACAATTCAAGGTCTAGTATTCTTTTAAAAACACTAGATTAAAATCAAATGCTCTATTCACTGCTTTTATGCTTTTTGGCTAGATATCAAATTGGTTATTTGCTTACAGACCCGGTAAACATGCTGTCTGTAAATATTTAAAGTATCTTTATATGAATTATTTTCTGCTTTTTTTGTTTTGTGTTCAGTGTAATACCTAGGAGCTGTTTGATAACAGATGAAGTGGCTGAACTGAATGACTTATTACTGGTCTTTTAGTGAATAATTTATTAAGGAGGCTATGAGCTCCCTAATTGTTGAAGCTGAAGTCAGATTAATTACTATTCCCTTGAATATTTTAATACTTAATTATTTTATCCACTAAAAAAAGAAAGCGTTCAGTTCATGTACCTCAACTGTTATCAAACGGCTTGTAAATATCATTGAGGGTTCAACTGATATGTCATTTAACCTTTATAGAAACTGTTTTAAGTTGGCCTGCTTACTTTTCTGCTTTGCATTATGTTTAATGAGATTATTGCTAACAATATCTTCATTTTTATATTCCTTGATCAGGAGCATAAAGAAATCAGAGGAGGATATACCTGTACCACCTCTTGTGAAAAGTGCTGCCCTTTGGGGTATGTTTGACCCCACCTTTAAAGGGTTTTATTTATCTTTGGTGTAGAAGATCTGATTTTTCTGTCCTTACCATTGGCAATGCTGAAGTCTTGGTTGCATGCATAAATTTGATGGAATCATAAACCTTGACCAGATACCATGGATTCAGTACGTTGCTGACATGAAGGAAAAGAAACAGAAAGAGAAAATAAAGGGCTTAATCAACTCTCTTTCTCTCCCCCCTTTTTCCTCATAAAGTTCACCATCAGTATTTCACACTCTGGGAACGTTAATTAGCGTATTTAACCTTGCAGGCTACGACAATTTTTTTTTTTTTTACTATCATAATGTTAGTTTTGAGGGTTTTAAGCTGATCAGTGCAATGACTAGCCTATGGTCTAGAAGTTTAGGCTAGTTTGGACTCAACAATTAAAATGCATCTGAAGTTTCAAACATAGTTTTCAATAGGGGTGCTCACGGTTCGGTTAACTGAACCATGGAAAATTGGTAAGCGAAACTGAACCGAACCAATCGGTTACCCGGTTGATCAGTTCGGTTTGTCAGTTTTTTTATTTTTTATTTTTATAATATAAATATATAATAAAAAAAATTAGAAATACATATAAAATACTATATTATAAATAATAAATAATATATTATATATTATAAATACATATAAATATATGTATACCGAACCCATTGGTTTGGTTAACTAGAATTTTTGGTTCGCTTCAATGTTTTGAAAATCGTAATCGTATTGTAAATTGTAGAGAAAGTTGAATCGAATTGAATTGTGAATCGTATTGTAAATCGTAAGATTATTTCTATTTTATATAAACTTGTCAAAAATTAAATATAGATATATTAAAAGGCTAAATATATATAGGAAAGTGATTTTACACTATTTTTTATCTATATTTACCATATATGTAAACAATAGAATTTACCACTTATGCAATAGAAGTCTAACATGATATAATTAACTTTGACTTGAAAATCAAACAAATCTGCATGCAGTGGCCCTTTTAACTTACATACGATAGAAAATAAACTCAATTTCTAGGCTTAAATAATGTAAATAAGTCATTTTCTAGTAAGGGATTTAAAAAAAGTCTCCCATGTCAAAACTAAACATAAAAAAAAAAACGAAGTAGAGAACTAAGTCTTAATTGAACTTATTTGAATCTTAGTGAATGAAAATCGTAAGATTTATGAATCAAATCGTAGGATTTAAACAAAAATCGTAAGATTTTTGCAGAAAAGGATTCAAACATAAGATTTGAATAGAAACTCTTGGGATTCATGATTCAAATCGTGAATCGTATCATAAATCGTAAGATTTTCACAACATTGTTTCAGTCTCGTTGGTTCAATTTGGTTCAGTTGTTCAGTTTTTCATGATCATCCCTAATTTTCAAGGCACCTAGGTGAAAGGGGGGTGCCTTGTCACCTAGTTTCCTAGGTGTCACCTTATGCGATGGATTTTATTTTTAACTTAAAAACCATGGATCTTAAGGTAACTCTCTAGGTTCCATAGCAACCAGAAACCATCTATCACCTTCACTAGTTATCATCTATAATCTTCATGGTTTAAATCAATGGATGTAAATGGTATATATGCTTGGAAAATTGAGATTGGGATGCCGAAGAATGTAAGTTGATGGTGGTTAGAGGAGGAAGAAGAATAGGGAATTAGGGTTGCCGAGTTGCCAAAAAAGGTCCTACCTTAAGAAAACAAGTCTCCTATTTATATGGAAGGGTTGGCCATGTAGACATGTATAGCCTAGAGAACATTCCAGATGATTCTAAGGCGGATAAAGGGATATGTGGTGGCGGATCCTAGATTGCCTTGGAGAAGAGACATGTATAGATTGGGGAACCAGGTATTGCCGTTTTGGCCTATACAAGGTTTCTTTGACACCACTCTTGCAGTCTCACCATGTGGTGCAATCTCAGTTCCTGGGCTTGCTGTATGGCATGCTAATCCTTGCTTTATCTTTCTTGTGGGAGAAGTCACAAGCTTATACTTAAGACCTCATTATCTTGATGAAGCCACAATTGGTGCATCCCAACAATGAGCATGAATTCATGTTTTGGTGAGGTTGAGGTTATGACAAGCACGAGTTTCTAGCTTGGCAAGGCTAAGCTTTGCTGTAGGAATCAAGGCTTTTTTATATAAAATATAATTTTTTAACAAATAAATATTCATGAGTTGACAAGTGCCAACACATAAGTCAACACGTGCCAACACATGAGTCAAATCAAGTATGAGAGTTGTCCTCTTAGGCAAGACCTTTTATAGATGAAAGCAAGGCCTTCATTCCCATTCTTGAGCATTGTGGGACTTGGGACAAACTCAATGGTAACACTCACTGTTGAGTGTTGGTTCATGTCCCAACATTGCTTAAGAATGGGAAAGAAGGCCTTGCCTTCATCTACAAAGGATAATTAAGCCAAGCTAAACCAAATTTAGGAATTAAATGCAGCCCATTGCCTTTATTTTTGTGCAATAGGCCCAAAACGTAGCCAAGCCTAGCCTAGTTTGGGGTTGTGCAATGTTTTTTTCATGTGTTATATATTATTTAATTTAAAATTTCGAAATAATTAATTCTTTTTCATTAGGCCCGGAAAGCCTGTAAGCCTGGTCCAGGCCTGGGCTTGTAATTTAGGCATGGAGTGTGGGCTGGGCCCGGGCCTAGGCTGAAGCCTTTATCATGGGTTCTAAGCCTGGCCCAGCCCATGATCACCTATAAATATTCATGTGAAGAAAAAGAAGAAAGAAAAGAAAACTCAGAAAATAAGGGACTCAGTCACTGTTTTTATCCTAGGACAAATGTTCTTTTTCTATGAGTAAAAAAATTTAAGTTCTTCCTTGCTTATCGGTTCAGGTTTGAAGTCTTGAAGGGTTTAAGACAACATACACTAACATGTGTATTGATTGAATCCTAACAAATAAGAAAATAATAAAATGAAACTAGTATTTTAATGCACCAAAAGAATAATGTAGTTGAGTGATATCTAGGTGCTTAAGCATGGTGACCCTCCATGGGTGCCTTGTCGCCTAGGTATTGCCTTGACAACCATGGTTTCAAAATACAGTAGAATAAAGTAAAACAAGATAATGAAGAGAATAGAGGGAGAAAATATTGTATTAAAAAATTCATACAATTTTAGTGTGTAAAATGTGTCAGCAATCATACGAGGCGATGTCCAACCTTGGCAGCAACACGAAGTATGTTGTAAATGAATTACCAAAATAAATATTTCTGCAAGTCTACATGTTGTATCCTTGTAGAACCTCCCTCTTTTTTTTGTCAATCTGATTTTCTTAGATTCAATGTAAAGAAAGAGAAAACAAGAAGAAATACGAGAAATAAGAAAAGAAAGAAAAAGAGAGAGAAGGGAGTTTGAGGAAAACATGAAATGCCCATTATGTTACTTTCTCTTCTTTTTTTAATAGTAGGGTATTAGCAGGAAGCTGAACTGTCCTTATAATGTGTTGCAGACATGGTGGGTCCAAAAAAACATGCTACAAGACAAATGCTTCCATGCCTCCATAGGCTCCATTTTGTCTGCAGCAAAGCTGCTTTCTAATGTAACTATTTTAGGAAATGGGAATTCTAACACCATAATTCCTCCCTCCCCATCACTTGTACTTGAAAATAAGTGCATTATACACCAGACAGCCCACATAACATTTTAGATACATGGTGTATGATGCACTTGTACATGATTCACAGAAAAAAAATGTATTGCTTGCATTAATTGTTCTCAATTAATCATCTTTTGGTGCTCAAGCTTTGATGATTGGTATGCTTATTAGTAGACTGTAGACACATGGCAATGATGTTCTTCTTGCCTAACAATATTCTCCCTACTCTATGAAGGGAATTCAAGTTTATTGATGCCAATTGGATATTTAAGTTGGCCCTAATCAAGGGTTCATATCAACAGTTACAATAGTCTAGAGGATAAAAGGCTAGTAAACTAAAACTATTCTACAAGAAGGAAAGCTTTCTTAATACAGTTCAAAGAAAAATGAAAGCTGTTATAATTTAATATAATCTGATCCTATTGTTGTCCTTTATCTTAAAAAGGATTTTTTTTTATTGTATTCTACACTAATTTAAATTAGTGACAAAATTAGTGATATCTTATGCCTATTTACTTTCTATCCATTTTTAGGATACCCTCTAGGGTAGTCGAGGTTAGAAAAAACTGATGAGGGACTTCTTATGGGAACCGAGAGAAGATAAAAAGGATCACCTGGTTAGTTGGGAGATTGTTGGCCGTTGTAGGGAAGGAGGGTTAGGAATAGGGAATTTAGTTAACAAAAATGAAGCTCTTCTAGGCAAATGGCTCTAGAGGTGGTTTGTGGAAAGAGAGGCTTTGGCATGAAGTGGTGGCTAGTATCCATGGCTGTTCTGAAATTGGATGGGATGTTGGGGTATGATGTTTGCTCAGGTAAAACTGTTCTTTTTTGGGAAGATGTTTGGGTGGGTAATCAACCTTTAAAAAATCTTTTTTCTCCCCTTTATTCCATCTCCCTTTTTAAGGAGTCTGTTTTGAGGTTTCTTCATCCCCCAAAACTTCCATTGTCTCATGCCTGGGATCTCGGTTTTCATAGGGGCCTAACTCAATGTTTTAAAAGCGCAAAGCACAAGGAGAGGTGCACGCCTTTTTGAAGCAAGGTGCAAAAATATAAAAAATAAAAAATGTCAAAAAATTCAAAAATTTCCAAAAAATTCAAAAATTTCCAAAAAATTCAAAAATATGCAAAAAAATAGAAATACTAAACATAATATTAGTAAGAAATATAAACTTAAATTTTAAAATTAATGTTTTAAAAAACCTATTATCTAAAATTAAAATACATAAACATAACATGTAAAGCATCAAATGAAAATTTAAAAATAAAACCAAACATATAAAACATTTTCAAGCATGTAAAGCCCACAATCCCTTTTTTTCCTCAATTGCATTACTTCAAGTAGCTATTATGATGTAAAACATATTACATTCTTGATTCTATGAGTCGCCTTTGTGCCACGCCCTTCGCTTGCTCACCAAAGCTCTGAGAACCCCCTATTTGTTAATGTTGTTTATTCATTCATCTTAATAACACATCTTCTTAAAAGGCAATTAAAATTATAAAATCATTGTTTTTTTTTTTGTGTGAGAATTAAGAATTGAAGACCCTAACATGGACTTGTTTGGGATTTCCTCGATGGGCGTGGTTGGGGGTCTGGGGGTGGAGCCGGCCCAACCACTAGGTTCAAAAAAAGAAAAAAAGTGTACAACTTTCAAAAGGTGCACACCTTGGCCAAGGCTCAAAATAAAAAATATTAAGCATAATAAATGTTTTAAAAAACCTATTATCTAAATTTAAAATACATAAACATAGCATGTAAAGCATATTCAAATGTGAATTTAAAAATGAAATCAAACATATAAAACATTTTCAAGCATGTAAAACCCACAATCTCTTTTTTCCTCAATTGCATTACTTAAAGTAGCTAATGTGATGTAAAACATATTACATTCTTGATTCTACAAGCCTCCTTTGTGTCGTGCCCCTCGAGACAAGGCCAAACAAGTCCATGTTTAGGTCTTAAATTCTTAGTTCTCACACAAAAAAAATAATGATTTTATAATTTTAATTGCTTTTTAAGAAAATATTTTAGTAGGATGGATGAATGAACAACATTACCAAATAGGGGTTTTAAGAAGATATTTTGGTAATGTTGTTCATTCATTCATCCTATTAAAATATTTTTTTAAATATCAATTAAAATTATAAAATCATTATTTTTTTTTTGTGTGTGAGAACTAAGAATATAAGACCCTAACATGGACTTGTTTGGGCTTGCCTCGACGGGCATGGCACGGGGGTGGAGCCATCGGCCCAGCTGTTAGGGTCAAAAACAAAAGGCACAGAATTTTAAAAAGGCGCACGCCTAGGCACACCAGGCGTGCACCTTGAAGGGCTGCACCTAGGACCTGGGCGAGGTGCCTACCCTAAAATGCACCTCGCATATGCACCTAGGCGCGCCTTTTAAATCACTGCCCAATATATGCTTGTATTGTCAAGTTCCTAGGCTCCTATTTTTAATCCAATCTATTATAACTCTTCAGTTCCCTTCCACTATGTTATGTATGTAGTTTAGGGATCTCCCCAATCTCAGCCCTTGAAGAACAACCAGCAACTGCTGATATCTAATTAAATCACTTTAGCTATTTGGTCTGGAATAAATGGCCATGCAGTAGTAGCTTCATGATTGATCCCTAAACAGTTCACCAATACCTGATTCTCTTAGGTTGCCCAAGCTGCTGGCATCAAAGTTTAAATTCATGAAGTTCATAGTTGGAGTCCATGAAATAATAACTCTTCTTGAAGATGAGGAATCCACATATTGCCATCCTCGAAGAATGTCATCCACAGAGAGTGGATCAGAAAGCAATATTGTCAAAACCTTATGATTTATGATATGATTCACGATTTGAATCATGAATGCCAAGGGTTTCGATTTGAATCTTATGTCTGAATCCCTTTCTGCAAAAATCTTACAACTTTGTTTGAATTGTATTTGAATCATATGATTTGATTCATAAATCTTACAATTTATACGATTCACTGTGATTCAAATAAGTTCTATTAAGAATCAGTTCTTTACTAATGCCATTTTTTGTTTAAATACAAGGGAGACTTTTTGAAACCCTTACTAGAAAGTGATTTATTTCAGTTGTTTAAGATTAGACATTGTGTTCATTTTCCATCATATGTAGGTTAAAGATCCACTATATTGTTTAGATACATATAGGTTATTTTCCATTATATTTAGATATTTGATTTCAGTCAAACTTGTTTATATCTTCTTAGGTTTCTTTTGTACAAGTGGTAAATTCTATTGTTTAGATACATGGTAGATATGGATTAAAATAGGGTAAAATAACTGTCCTATATATGATTACTATTTTAGTGTATTTTTTTTCACAAGTTTGTAAAAAATTGAAATAATCTTATGATTTACAATACAATTACGATTTGTGGAGTATTGTTAGAAAGGCTTAAGGGCTTTATCCAATGAGACACTTTGATTAAGATATGCTCTGTTATGGCTGTTTACTTGTTCATTTCTCTCTCTCTCTCTCTCTCTCTCTCTCTCTCTCTCTCTGTTTCCCCTCTTTTTGTACGTAAATGAATTTCAACTATACTAGTCCTTAAAACAATGATTCCTTGGACTTGTCTTCTTTTCCTTTTATTGCACTCAAATATGGCTGATTATTGAAAAATGACATCTGAATCTGAAATCCGGTTGTATTTGAAGATCTTTTGGATTCGAATTCGAATCCTAATGGACTCAGATCATATTTGGATTTAATCCAACTCCACTTTAATTTTTTAAAATACAGAAAACATTAAAAGTTAATTACTTTTCAATTTTTATATATAATAAATTAATATAAACAAAACATACTGAACTTTTTTATATATAATTGCATATATAATATAATTTATAAAATTATATTTTTTATAATTTCAAGTATAATTATATAAATTTTATATATTAAAATAAATAAATATTATAATATAATGGAATTCAGATTTTAATTGGATCAGATGGAGTTATTCACATCTGATCCAATTATTAGTCGGATGCAGATTGCAAAATCTGAATCTGATCCGATTATGTAAACACATCATCTGGATCTGGGAGAATTGGATTGGATCTTGGACTCTCAGAGTCCGTTGACAGCCCTACGCTTGAACAGTTCTGAGAAGGTAAAATAAAAACTTGTATATCTATGATGCTGGAATGGCTCTGACCGCTTTGTGAATTTTGTATGTTTTCCATTTAAATAAAGAACTGAATGGTTGTGGTTTGGAATTCTAAAATGCCAGATGGTTCAAATGGTTCCATCCAGTTTTGTGTATCATTTTGGTTCAATTAATGAATTGAGTTCAAATTGTATCCAGTTTTGGTTTGACCCATTTTGAGCGGTCTGGCTGGTTTCTCCTGCTGTCTGTGTTTTACTAATTGGTTTCCCTTAATTATCAGGTGTTTTTCTCGGAGTTTCTTCTAATACTCGCTACCAGATTATAAATGGATTGGAATGCCTGGTGGAAACATCACCTTTGGCAAAGCAGATCCCACCTGTTGCAATGGCCTTCACTGTTGGTGTGCGATTTGCTAACAATGTTTATGGGGGTATGCAGTTTGTGGACTGGGCTAGGTGGAGTGGGGTGCAATGATTTTATTTTATTTTTCCTTCTGTTTGACATACCTTAATGATAACAATGGACAGAAATATGTGCGTGTGTGCGTCTGTGTGAATATGCTTGTCCTTGATAACAATGGACAGACACCAGGGACAGGTAGGTTCTGAATTCTGATGAGGTTACAAAGTGTTCTACCGTGTGATATGCTTGTCCTTGTTGTAATCCGTTCTGGGTTTTATATGTATTTATGTATTAGCTAATATGAATCTACCAATTGAATCTGGAATCGTCTCTTCTTGTTTCTTATTTTCATTATACCCCTGATGTGATTGTAAGAATAAATGCTTAGCTTTCTTCTTGAGGCTGTGATTGACTAGAACTAGAAGCATACTTTGCCTCTAGATTCTGCAGAAGCTTGCAGTTGCAGCAGTTTGTACTTTGTAGTGTGAATTGCATGTGCACTGGCGTAAATGCATGAGTGCAAATATGTTGAGTGTAAATTCTGTTCACATTTCAGTCTTATTTGTTTGTGATATTGAAAGTTAAATGAAGTGGCCCCCGCTTTATATGAAAGAGAATTGAGGTAGGAGTGAAGTGTTACAAAATTTGCATCTGTTTTTGGGATGCAAAATTTGCACCAAGTGCAAATGAGATAAAAAAAAAATTTGCATTGTGTAAAGACTGAGAGTACAAATTATGGTTACAAACAATTGGGTGCAAATTTTTTATTCAGTCTAAATTTGCACTGCAAGCAAACAAAGCCTTGGGGCCAACGGCCAAATTTTTTATTTTTATTTTTCGGTTTTAGGCCAATCTTTGATGTTGGAGACCCATCTGCAATTGGGTTGTAATGACTAATGCTAATGCGTGCGCCAGAATCAAATATCCATTGTTCATAGTTTCACTGTCAGGGAACAGACTTTCATTAAAAATATACATTGTTAACGGCGTCGGGATTTTTTGTGAACATAGATGTGTACAACGGGCTACGGTTTATGTGATCAATCATGACATTCACTATCGGGCAGTATCGGTAGTTTTCTTCTTTCTTTTTTTAAGCTTTTTTCGAATCTGGTTCAGAGGGGCCGATTTAAGGTCCACCCACCCTCTGAACCGGTTGAGACCTGTGTAGGGACATATTGGGAACCTCCCCATATGATACATATCAATATTTTGAACCTTGGGTAGATCCCCTCCTTTGGTCCCAGTTCAGTTCCTCTAGTTTGATGGAGCCCTCCAAAGACTGGTTATATCAAGATCAATTCAATGCTTCAAAGGACAGATGATGGAAGGTGCGTAATATGAGATGAGATGGGCAAAGTTCTATGGATCTTTGTAAGGACATTGGGATGTCTTCTATAAATGAAGCTGAAGTGTGGGCTGCTGTTGAAGCTCTTAGAGTTGCATCAAATTTTCATCGAAACGACTTCATCATTCCAGTGGTTGTTTGTAGTCTTTGTTTGGTTCCGTTGTTTATATTTCCCTCCACTGACAATAGAAAGGAGTCACATAATTAACAAGCTACTGACCAAAAACAATGGCTTTACAGTTTGTGAAGAAAAACCTATCAAACAACTCAAGAATCTTTTATCTGGTTGTATAAATTTCTGTGGAGCTTGGAGTAACTAGACGATAATTGCTCTATAAGTTTTCTCAATTTGAGATCCAATTGGTTTTCAGTTTCTCCTTCATAAATGAGAATTCTGAATCATTATTATATTCCTATCCTATGATCCTTTACCATTTTAGGTGCTATTATCACTACGTTTTTGGGTTGAAGTTTTAATTGGAAGGGTTTGGTTCTTGGGGTTTTGCAAAAATGGGGGCAAACTGATAAAACTATTAGTTATTAGACACCAGAGGATCACCCCAATACAAACTCTCTATAGATTTTCAAAGGCTTTGAAAAGCAGAAAAGTACTTTGCAACTTTTCAGATTCAGACGTAAAAAAATAGCTTTTCGACTTTCCAAGTTCAGGTTTCAAAATTATCAAATGCCACGTTAGACGCTAGCCCCTGTTTGGAAATTATTTTAAGTGGTGGGAACATGTAATAAATGGAAAATAAGTAGTTATTCATGTTTGGCGAAAATGCCCAAAATAAGTGCTTATTTTGAAAACAAACACTTGAAAAAGGAAAGGTTGGGGCGACTTATTTTAAGTGCTTATTGAATAAATTATTGGGACAAAGTTGTCCCCAAGAATTTTTATTATTTTTAGGGACTGCCCTTGATTAAGAGAAGATGATAGAGCCTCATTTGAGCATCCAAAGAACATAGTGGTGGCGACCTCTAGACTCTATGTTTTCAGCTGCATGAACCCCCATGTTTGGCTTATACTTTTCTTCATTTCTACTTTGTTTTGTTCATTTCTCCATGGTCAGCAGCATTCTCTATTTGGGTGAGTTCTCAGCTTTATTTTTTTTTATGTTTTCTGGTAAATGATAAATAATAGTTTGTGTTTTTTACATGTTTCAATCAAATAATTGGAAACTTTGATGTTTGTTCATATTATTTTGCTTGTTTATTGTTTATATATAACAGGAAATAATAGGAAATTGGATATAGGTTTTGGACCCAATTCACCAACCCAACTTTCTCTATCCTCAAATGCAGGGAGATTTTTGCATTTTCATGTGTAGAGAGGGTTCGGATTTTAAAATTCCAACCCACTGTGGATTTTGGGGAGGGTATGGGTTGTGAGGTTTGGGAAGGCAAGGAGGGTTTGGAATTTACAAAACCCTCCCTAAATCCACCCCATTTCCATTCCTATCTTTCACAGTAGATGGGTGAAACAACAAGCACCCTTCAATTGGGACAAAGCTTAGATATTGTGGTTGTGCCTAGGTAAGTTTCGTCGTGCTTAGGTGTAGAGAGATTGGGCCAAATGGGTCCTAGCCCATTATTGTCTTATTTTTGTTCTTCCTAGTTACTTTGTTTGTTAATGGGCCTTTCTTTTATAGGCCTATTAAACTTTTTTTTTTTTTTTGGTTTTTAATTATATTGATGAACTAGCCGCCCACTTAAGGGTAGATTTGTAATTTGATTAGTCTTAATAAGATTAATAAAAGTTAAGAGAAGTAGAAGATGAGACTATTGAACTTTTCTCCTTTTCTGCTTTCTTCTTCTTCTTCTTCTTCTTCTTCTTCTTCTTCTTCTTCTTCTTCTTTCTTGTTGTCTTCCTCTTCCTTTTCTTTTTTTTGCTTAAATATAAAATTAATTTGCAGAATTTTATTGGATTAAATCACATCTTGGTATAAAAGCAAGTTTTCTTTTCTTCTTTTTATTTTTTCTTTCTTTTCCCATACACCCTTCGATTAGAAGTGTATGGAGAGAAAAGTTATTGATTGTTCAGAGAACTTTTATGCCTAGATGGTAGAGAGTTTGGAGAGTTAGAGTCTAGCTATAGATTGCCAAGAAAGTGATGCTATTGATTTTTGTCCAAAACCCTAGCCGACTAGAGAGTTTCGCAGTTATAGGTTAAAGAGACAGTTTGGGTGTGGTGCTCAAGGCTTTGGGGTTTCCTTTTAATCTCCAGAAGTGGGTGGTTGTAATTAGAAGAAGTTTAGGAATCTCTGGTAGGAGTAGTTGCTTATTCTCTCTTTCTCCCCAGAAGCTAGTGTTAGATAGTGTATGCCCTTAGTTTCAATTAGATTAATGTACATAAATACTTATCTATAAATGAATAAAGTACATTGTTGTTTCATATTAATAATGGTATGTCTTATGTGAGTTACCCCTTAAATTGGACATTCATGAGACTTGTGTTAGTTTAAAATGTTCTCAGCCATTAGATAAACTTGAGGAGTTTATCTTGACAAGGCTAACATTGATGTATTGCCAAATAATTGGAGCAACTTGTCAATTGCTAGAGTTAGACCCTAAGCACAAGCATTGAGTGTTTGGAAAAAACATTGAACCCGGACCAATTTCTAGTTGTGCCCTAGACATTGGAGAAAGATTGACAAAATTAGAAAGTTATACATAACCCCAAACTGACTATGATACTACACTAAGTAGTGGACCGAGTTGCCTTTGATATGCCAACCAATGAGGTCCATTATGGGTCAAAATATTTAGTTTGTAAAATATATATATATATATATATATATATATATATATATATATATATATATATATATTATACTACTATTTTATGAAAAAGGTTTGAAAAGTTTTTAATTTCGGGGTCCATCCAAGTAGAGAATGTAACATTATATCTTGCATTCATATGAGAGGTCATTCCCTATAAGTAGTGTTCTAATGATTATGGGCCGAGAGGTTAAGTGTAAGAGACCATTATAGGGTTGATTACCTGATAGGATTTATGTCACATACGTCAATTATCATTGGGTCTTCATAGGGTGGTTGAACCCAAGGATCATTTAGGTGTAAATGTTGGGCCCAAACTGAGCCCATGCTGATTAGCTCAGGGTTCATTGTCCTGAGCAGTGAATTCAACCTAACTTCTTTCAGGGGTGGGGTCGAAGCCTCATGAACTTGTGTAAGACTTTTGTTGGGTCCCATGCCATACAATATCAGGCCCATAGTGGCCATGCAGCACCTAGGAACATAAAGCCATTAAAGAAAATGGGCCAAAGATCTATTACTAATGATTTTGGTGGAAATTGGGCATGGTTCTAGGTATGGAGCACCTATTTTTTTAAGAGAATAATGTTTATCTATTAAAATAGTCCAAATCCAAAATTAGATTTTGATAATTTCCTAATTAGATTAGAAAAGTGCTCCATATAAGGGAGGTTAGGAGGAAGAGGGTGAACAAAACTTGCTCTCTTCACTCTCTTGCTTTCTCTCCTCTTTTCTCTTGTCTTCCAAAAACCCTATCACGACCTAGCCATTGCAAGAACTAATTTTTATCAATTTTCATTGTGTTTTTGCATGAAAAACATTAGGAAAATCAGGCTCACAAATCCTAGTCGATCAAAGGCAGTTGGATTGTAGTTTTGTAGAAAACAATGTTGCTGAATCGACATCTCATTCACTACACTATCTTCAGTTGGAGGCTAGTTTTTGGAACTGATTTTGGGTGTGAACTACCACTATGAGAGCTTTGAACTGTGAACTCCATATCAGGTACAATTAGTTTTAATTTCGGTTTTAAATCTGGTCCGATTCAGTGTAAGATCAATCTAGAAATTTTAGATTTCAAAATCTCTGGGAAAACGATTCCCGGGTTGGGTCAAAAAAATTTTGAAATTTGGCCAACCATTAAACCTAGTTTGGCCATCCATATTATGGATTCTATCCCATCCAACAACCGGTTGTAGTGAAATCCTAGATTTAGGGCCTTCAAGTACTAGACAAACCTTAGTTAGGTCCATAAATACTAAAAACCTTATTTTTGGATTTTCATTTGATCAACGGAACAATCTAGAAGTGAGATAAAACAGGTTTTGACATCCGGGGTTGGTCCCATAGATTTGATTTTGACTAGAGTGACTACAATTAAACTAGATGGAACAAATTATTTGACGTGGGCACAAGCTATAAGGATTTATGTTTCTAGTGGAGGTAAACTAGGGTATCTTACAGGTAGTAAGGAGATAACGATAGAGACTTATCCTACATATAAAAAATGGGTATAGGAGAATTACATAGTGATTGGGTGGCTAGTCAATTCTATGCAGTCTTATATAAGTTAACATTACCTCTAGATAACTTCAACCAAGGAGATTTGGGATAATGCCATAGAAACATATTATCAAAAATTGAATGTTGCTAGAGACTATAAGTTGAAGAATGATGTGAACAATCTAACATAGAGGAAAAGAGTGTAGCTATCTACTACTCTACATTGAAGTCATTGCGCTAAGAGACGAATGTTATGAAAATAGTTGTTTGGGAAAGCACCAAAGATGGAGACATTCAGGAAATTGGTGGAAAGAAACAAGGTATTTGAGTTTCTTACAGGACTCAACCCTGAATTATTTGACATTATGAAACATAATATTTTGTTTAGAAATGAAGTAGCCTTTACTCAAGCATATTCTATGGTGAGTAGTAAAGAGAATAGGCAACAAGTACAGTTACAAGGGCACCTTTAGAGCATTTTACAGATGTTATAATAAAGTCAAAGGGACCGACTGTGAAAAAAGGGGTGATATGTGAATATTGCAAGAAACCGAAACATAATAAGGACACTTATTGGAAACATCACCTAGATATTCTTCTAGAGAGGTTTTGGAACAATAACAACAATAACAACAAACAGAAAGTGAAAAAAAAATCTACTATTGAATAACTGGCAATAGTAATAGCAGAATTTGAAAAGTACAGGAGGTTAATTAATCATTTGGAGACTACTGTTACAACTTCCAACTTCTCAAGAAATACCTCTTCATCTGCATTTGCTTACTTAGGTACTCATACTTCTACAAATCATGTTACTGCTTTAGGTAATCGTAAAATCCCTTAGATTATTGATTATGATGCATCAAACCAAATGACCAGTATATCTAACCTATTTTGCTCATATCAATTCATCTCTGGTAGAGAGAAGTTATCCCTTGCTAATGGGTCTTTTGCTCCCATCTTTGGCAAAGGGAATATCAAAGCCTCTGACTCCTATGTTTTGTCATTTGTTATTCATGTTCCCAAACTTAGCACAAACATTTTATTTGTTAATAGCTTAACTAAATCAATAATTTGTAACATAACATTCTTCCTTACTCATTATGTTTTTTAGGACTTGAAATCTTGAAGGACGATTGGAAGTAGCCATGAGGTAAACAAAATATACTTGTTGGATAGACTTGATTGAAGTTTTGGACCACCTAGTGAGTAGCTTTGGAGTCTATTTCATTAAAGTAAGTTAATAAAGTCATGTTGTGTTATTTAAGATTTTATCATTTATCTTTTTTTGCTTTGAGTCATTTGTTACCAAAAATATTTAAAGGAATATCCCTATCGAGTCTTCATTATGAGTTATGTGAACTTGCAAAATATTGTAGATAGTCTCATTCAGTGAGTAATAAAAGATTAGTTTCTCTTTTCAATATTGTGCAATATGATGTGTGGGGCCATATCATTTATCTATTATGGGGGTTACAAGTATTTTATCATTTTCATTGATGATTTCTCTCACTATAATTGGCCTTACTTTATAATGTCCTAAGATGAAGTGCCAATCATTGTGTAAAAATTCCATGAATATATTCTTATCCAATTTGACACTCGAATCAAAATATTTCAATTTGATAATGTCAAAGAATATTTTGAGAAAGAATCTTTCATCCTATTTGGATACCTTTAGGGATATACATTAGAGTTCTTGTTCCTATATTCCATAACAGAATGGAATAGTAGAAAAGAAGAATCATCATGTGGTTGAAGTTGCTAGAAGCCTCTTTTTTGTTTTTTTATGTCCCTATTAAGTTTTTTTTTGGGGGGGGGGATGTAGGATGCTATTTTTATAACTACATACTTGATAAACCCTATGCTTTCTTAGTTTTTGGGTTTTAAAACCCCCTTTAGCATTCTCTTTCCAAATGATGATCTCTTCTTTCTTCTTTGCCAAGTTTTTTGGTGCACTTGTTATGTTCATATTTATAGTCATCAGAGACATAAATTTAAGCTTAAAGCATACAAGTGTGTCTTTCCAAGATATACCTCTACACAGAAAGGATATCACTGTTTTGATCCAATTCATAGCACTCGCTTTGTTTCCAAGGATGTCACATTTGTAAAATCAATCCCGCTCTTTAGTACTTCTCCTGAGGGGGAGCTTTCAGAGGAGTTATTTGTTATGTCCTTAGTTGTCTCTCTTCTAGTTCCTCTTGAGTTTTTTGTTTAGTCTCTTCCCATTAAGTTTCCTTCACGTGTTCCTGTTCCCCCTCCTCCTCAAGCTCATCCTCCCAAATTTACTTTACATCCTATTGTCTAAAGGTGGTACCAGAAGCAAAGACTTAAGTATGAACAAGTTGTTCCCCTTTTTCAATTGAGCCTCTTACACCTCCCATCACTATTGAGATAATAGGTTAACCTTCCTCTATCCCTTCTGATACCTTCCTAGACCTTTGATCTTCCTATTGCCCTTCACAAAGGCAAATGGAAGTGTACAATGTATTACATTTCCAAATACCTGTCTTACAACACTCTTTCCTCCACCTATTACCTCTTTTCTTGCCTCTATTTCTAAATATGTAATTTTTAGGTCTGTCCTAAAAGCCTTATCCAAACTAGAATAGAGAAATGCTATGACAACTGAAATGGATCTTTTGCATAAGAACAATACTTGGAAAGTTGTGAACTTGCTTGAGGGGAAGAAACTAATGGATTGTAAATGGGTATTCATTATCAAGTATCATTCTAATGGTACTATTGAGAGGTTTAAGGCTTGTTTGCTTGTTAAAGGATATACTCAGATATATGGTATTAATTACCTTGAGACTTTGGCCCATGTAGCTAAAATGACTTTAATTTGGGTTTTGCTATCTCTTGCTGCTACTTTTGATTAGCCACTTCATCAACTTAATGTTAAAAATGATTTTTTGGAGACCTCAATGAAGAGGTTTATATGTCTTTACCTCTAAGGGTGTATGGAAAGGAAATACAAGGAAAAGTGTATAACTTGAAGAAATCTCTTTATGGCCTCAAGCAATTTTTTAGAGCCTAGTTTGAGAGATTTTGGTCTGCCATTGTTACTTTTGGTTACACAGGCTCAGTCTGATCATACACTCTTTGTTAAGTGGAGAGATTACTTTGTAACTCTTTTGATTGTTTATGTTGATGACATTGTGGTTACTAGTGATGGCATTCAAAAAATGATTAAACTCAAAAGATTTCTTAACACTGAGTAGATGAACTCAAATATTTCTTGGGAATTGAAGTTGTTTGGTCTAAGGATGATATTTTCATTTCTTAGCGTAAATATGTCCTTGATCTATTTGCTGAAATTGGAAAACTGGGTGTTAAACTAGCTTCCACTACTATAGACCAAAAATATAAACTCTTAACTGTTGATGGTGAACTATTGGCTAATAGGGGAGTGTTCCAGAGACTGCTTTAGAAGTTGCTATAACTTTGTATGACTCAGTTAGATGTTTCATATATAGTTAGTGTCATAAGTTAGTTCATGAATTCTCACAGAGATACACATTTTGTAGCTGCAAAAAGGGTTCTATGTTACCTAAAAGGGATTCTAGGGAATTGTATTTTGTTTGCCAAGCATGAATACATGAAGTTGGAAGCATACACTGATGTTGAGTAGGTTGGATGTATTGATGATAAGGGGTCCATTTCAGGTTACTGTGCTATGGTGGCAGGGAACATTGTATCATGGAGAAGTAAGAGTCAGTTTGTAGTGACTAGATCCTCGGCTGAAGTAGAGTATAGGACAATGACACATGAGGTTTCAAAACTATTGTGGCTAAGATCACTTTTAGGAGAATTGGGTATTGACTATGAGAAGCCAATGATATTATATTGTAATAATTAGACTACTATCAACATTGCACATAATCCTGTTTAGCATGACAGAACTAAGCACATAGAGGTTGATGGCCATTTTATATGGGAGAGAATTGCTTCAAGAGAAATATGCTTGCCATTTATTATTTATGAAGAACAGTTGGATGATGTTTTGACAAAAGGTGTTCCAAAGGAAAGTTGATACACAATATAAGCAAACTAGGAATAAGTGATATCTGTGCTAAACCAAGGTCCAAAGTATCAGAAACGCCAAGTGTATCGGAAAGGCAATTTTAAGAGACATATCGGGATACGCCTTAGATACACATACATACCGGTGAAAAACTAAGATACACATAGATACACTTAGAAACCTAATAATACTTTAATAAATCACAAAAATACATCAACAACACTAAATATAAGACCTCAATGAGATGTATATACATTAAATTAATATATTTTAGTGGTTTTATAAAGAAATATATTGTAGCTAATTATAGCTTCATTAAAAATCCTACTTTTAACTATAATTTATAAATTATAATTCTTAAGTTTTAATGTTTCATGGGATGAGAAAAAACCAATTCTCTTATCCAACCATAAAACATGCATTGGCACAACTTCTATGTGAAAATATAATTAATAATTATTTATTATTTATTATTCTAAAAATTATAAAAAATAAATAAACATTATATAATACATTCAAAAATAGTTATTAAAGAAGAAATTTTCAATTGATTTGTGGGTATGATAGATCATCCATAGAATAATAATATATTCAATCATTGTGATTAAATAATAAAATATAATTAATTAATTATTTTTTATTTTAAATTTAAAAAATAAAAATAATTATTAAAGAAGAAATTTCAATTGGTCTATGGATATGATAGACCATCTATAGAATTATAATATATTTAACTGTTGTGATCAAATGATAAAATATAATTAATTATTATTTATTTTTAATTATAAAAATATAAAAAATAAAAAAAATTAAAGAAGAAATTTCAATTGCCCTATTGATATGATAGATAAATCCATAGATCTAAAACATATTTAGTCTTTATACATTTTTAAATTGTTTGTTAATTTATATTTTCCCCAAATATCTTCATGAAATTTCCATAAATCTACTAAACACAAAAAAAAATTATAATTTTGAATGTAAGAAATGTAGATCAATATAAATTTAAACATCCAAGAAAAAAAAGAAATCACAAGATATTATAAAAAACTGAAAAGTTTTACCTATTTTTGCCATATTTTTCAAAATTTGAAAAATATTTAAAAAAATTAACGATTCACACTTGTTTCTTGCAAACTTTTGCAGATCTAGCGCTCTACGAATGAAATTTTGAGTTTTAGAGTCATTTGAGGGGTGAAAGAAGGTTTATTTCGGGGAGAAGAAGCATGTTTTCCCCCTTTAATTTTTTAGTTTTTTGCCATATCTTTTTCGTCAATATGCTACCGATGCACCCTCGATATGGGTTCGATATGCATGAAAAAAGACGAAATGTCCAATTTCCATGCGCATCTTGTATCTATTTTTCAAAGATACAATACAATATGCCCCGTATCGAGCGTATCATATCAAAAGTTTAAACCTTATGCTTAGCTTGAGGGGAAGTGTGTAGAGAGACTAGGCTAAATGGGCCCTACCCCATTATTGTTTGATTATTGTTCTTTCTAATTGCCTTGTTTGTTAATGGGTCTTTTCCTTTATGGGCCTGTGAATCATTTTTTTTTTATGTTTTTAAGTATATTCATGAGTTGGTTGCCCACTTAAGGGAAGACTTGTAATTTGATTAATCTTTAATAAGATTAATAAAAATTAAGAGATGTGGAAGAGGAGACTATGGAACTCTTCTTTTCTCCCTTCTTCTTCTTCTTCTTTTGTTGACTTCCTCTTTTTTTTCTTTCTTTGCTTAAATCTGAAATTACTTTGCAAAATTTTATTGGACTTAATCACATGCAAATAGGTAAGGTCTAAAAATCTTACATATTTTGCGCTTTTATCATTCACTAGTAATTAAGCACGTGTGTTATACATATGGATTTTTTTTTCATATTAACTATTTAAATTTTAGATATATCAAATTTAGGATAGAAGTTGAAAATTAATAAAAGTAACAATATAGTTAAAAATAAACTTAAATACTTGTACTAAATGTGCACCTGCAGAAATTTTAAATTACAATAACAATTATTATTATTATTATTGTTATTATACTACTACTACTACTACTACTACTACTACTACTACTACTAAATTTTGTATTTCATTTCAGTCTTAAATAAAAATAAATTTTATTTGATATGATGATTATATAACATTAGAAATGTTCCGAAATGTCTTTGACAATACTATGCACTTTTTTATCTTTTGTGTTCTATCTTTTTTTTTTTAATATTTACTATTCAATTATAACATCATGAATTTCTTTGAAAAATTGGATAATTGACCCACCATTTAAATAAGAAAATAGCTTTGCTTTTAGATTAGTTTTAAATTATGTATTTCATCTACATAATATACATAATTTTTACTTATCACACCTAATTTTCTTTGGCATAATTAATAGAATTTTTTTTATACATTCTTTTGATTACTTATACTTTTTTATTATTTTTTAAATATTTATTATTTAACTATTATATCCTCAATTAATTCATTTGACCTAAACCACTAACTCACGACCCAAAAAGAAAAATAATTTGATTTCTAGTTTGACATTAAATTTTGTATTACATTTCCATTATTGATAAAAGTATATCTTATATATAATATTTATTTTTGTGATTCTTTATATTTTTAATTTTAAAAATTTTATTATTTGACTAGCATCATTTCATTTTTAGGTTGATTTTAATTTTGGCATTCAATTTTCCTCATTTACAAAAATATTTGTTACATTTCATACTTATTTTTGTTCAGTATAATGAATATACAATATTAATGAATGCCTAGTTCTTTTTTATATTATATATTTTACTTATTTTAAATTTTTATTATTTAATTATGGCATTATTTATTAACGGATTTGACCCAAAATGGTTGAATTGCTTACCCACCACCAAGAGGGAAGAAAATGGTTTTGTTTTCAAATTATTTATTTTTATATTATTAAAATTAATGTTGTGGATTTAATTAATAGAATTTAATGATTAGAAAAATATGTCTTACATATAAGATTTAATGAGAGATAATAGAAAAATAATTTTACTTCTAATTGGTTTTAAATTTTATATTTCATTTCCATCATTTATAAATTTTTTTCTTATTTATAATCAATGTTTTCAAGTTATTGTTGACATGCTCGATTGAACCGTCAAATATATGATTCATTGAAGGTGAATGCAAATTAATACCTTAAATGTTGGATTTAAAGAGAGATAATTGAATGCATTGAATATCTTAAAATTAACTATTTTCAACTCATTTAATATCAATAATTAATTACCCTATTTGCCCTTATTTTTATTAATAAATTTAAATATAGAGGGGTAAGTTTTGTCATAAAAAATTTCAGAAATAATATTGAGGCTATTTGTACTTTTTTAAGTAGTATAGATTTGGGATTTATAATCTAATTTAAAAGTAAAATAGAAGAAAAATATATACCATAAAAAGTGGATATTTCTCTTGGGTTATGTGCATTTATACCATACGGAAAGACATGCCAAACGGGGCCTAAGTCTTATTCTTAAGGCATTAACTCTCATTTTCTCTTATTAATTCATATATTTAAGTTATTTTTTACTAATAAATATTAATAATTAGATCTATGTCAATATTTTTAACAATATAAATCCATATATTTTAAAACCAACTAAAAAACAAAACATTTTTTATCTAAGTGGTGGTTAAGCAATTCAACCATCCGTATCAAATTGATCAACCTATGAAGTCATAGTGAGGGAATAAAATTTTTGAAATAGAAATAAATATAAAACATTATAAAAAAAGAAAAAAAAGACAGATTTACAATATTTTTGTTAATCAATTTGAAAAAATAAGTGTAATAAACAATAATTATTTTTATTGATAATGAAAATGAAATACATAATTTAGAATTGACCAAACATAAAATTATTTTACTATTTGGAAAAGATCAATAGTCTAACTTTTGGGTAACTTGTATTAACATTAATGTCATAAATAATTAATAAAATAGAAAAATAGAAAAAATAAAAAAACATAAATTTTACAGAAAAAAACATTTAGGCACATGTATAATATTATATAGTTATCATATTAAACAAAAGTAAGTGTGACATATTAGAATTATTTTTACACAGAAATACAAAAATATATAGAAAATTTGAACACATCTATAATTCTATATTTACACTGCTATTAAAAATATGAATAAGATTGTTGAACTTTCTTCTAACTAAAATACTCATATTTGAATTTAGTCCTTATTTAACTGAGATGTTTAAATTGTAAACTGAACTGCTACTTTTCACCTCACTCAATTCTCTCTATTTAAAATTTACATTTCTTTAATTAATAATTGAACAAAAAAACATATACCAAAAAGATAAAACATTACAAAAAGAATAATCTAGCCAAGCAGGTATGCCTGACAATGATAATTGAAACTTCACAACTCGATATGATTATTAAATATTTGGATGAGGTGTTTATGTAATTAGATTTGAATTTTATAATCTACATTTGAGTAATAATAAAAACAAAAAATAAAATATACATATTTATAGATTTTTTTTGATACATTGTTACTATTATTACCATCATCTAGAATTACCACCTACACGCTTACTAGTATATTTAAACATCAATATATAATATATAAGGTAAACTTCACATTACTCCCTAAACCATATTAGTATTATGGAATGCTTATATCCAACCATCAAGTTCTAGTAAATGGACCACCAAGCCAAACTTTTAAACCAAATATGGGAATAAGACCAGGTGGCCCACTCCCTATATATTTTAATATTATATTTAGAAGCCCTCATTAGGTAGATATAAAACCTATCAAGGGTGAAAGTGCAAATCTAAGAATCAAAGCTTCCATAAATGGTCCAAAAATACCAGTTGCTTCATTTTTCCTAAAGATAATATTGAAGAAAGTTACAGTGTCATTTATCCTAGACAGTTTTGCAAAAACATTATGTCAAACATCAAAGTTCCAAAAGTCAACAATGATTTTTTTAAAGAAAACCTGAATAGGTTTCAAAGGATTCTAGTAAGAATGACTAGGACCCTGAGAATAAATAAAGAAGAAAAATATCTAGGAGTTTCATAATAGAAAAGAGGGTAATAAAAGGCACCTTTAATATGTTTATGGAAAAAACCAAGGTAAATTAGAGGGTTGAAAAAGTAAAACTTTATCAATTAGAGGGAGAATAACCTTGTTAAAAGCAATAACAAGTAATAATCTTGTTCAATACCGAATGAGCACATCTAGGATCTTAAAAGAAGCAATCAATGAAATGGAAAAACCTATAGGAGATTCTTATGGGGCATGAAAAACCATAAAAATATTTTCTCTTACAAATTGGGAAATTGTTTGTAATGATAAAAGAGATGGTGGTTTAAGAATAAAAAGTGTACCAAAGTAAAAAAGGCAAACTTAACAAAATTAGGGTGAAAGATCCTAAATGAGAACAAACTTTTTTTATTATAAGTGGTCTAGAGAAAATACTTGAGGTAAGAAAAGTTTTTAGACCACAAGTACAAAAATCGACCTCTTGGGCTTAGAAAAAGGTTAACCAACAAAATATTAAAAAAAAAGATATAATGTAGGAAATTTGATATGGGAGAAATGTAACTTTTGGTTGGATAATTTGATAGATATAAAGCCGATAAAAGATCTATGGAGTGAAAGAGAATGGACACAAGAAATTGTAAATAAAATTGAAGTAATCTATATCATAGTGGAAGTGAAAGAGGATAGGAGAATGCATGGCAAATGGTCTAATGGAAACATCATAGTAAAATTGACATACAATTGTGTAAGAAGAGAAGGGAGGCAATAGATTCAAATACTAATAAGTTCATTAGAAAATCTAAGAAAATTACATGTCAAGAGAAAATAAAAAATTTCCTCTAACTTTTGCTCTTAAGGTTGCATTTGGAATCGGTGTAAATCAAGAACGATGTAAGAATTTATATCAGTTCGCTTTTGTCGGCATTTGGAAGGAGTGTGTAATCATAATCGACATAAAACTCCACTTTAATTCAATTTTGCGTGCATTTGGATGGAGTGGAGTTTTATGTCATGAATCGGTGTAAAATCTCATTAAACATAAAGTTTTACATCGATTATCGATGTAAATACTACATCGATAAAATCAATGTAAAACATTTCTCTGATCACATCACACTTTTCAAAATTGCAACGATCAAGAACTCACGGTTCAGTGTAAAATGTCTAGTATACTTTTACACCGATGACATTTTACATCGATTTCAGACGCAACCTAAATAAATTATCATTGAGGAAACACTTAGTAACCAAAGGTTTGGGCATAAACATAAATTGTCCATTTTGTGGGGAGGTAAAAGATTGAGACCATATAATGGGGAAATGTTAAATGGCTAGACAAGTGTGGAACATTATGGACCAACACATATTAGAAAAAGTAATAATTGATGGTTAAAATCTAGATGATTGGTGGAACCGAATGATGGATGAAAACATTGAAAGTTTAGTACCATGATTTTGGGAGAAATTTGCATACACTTTTTGAAACTTATGGAAAAATAGAAATAAAAAAATATTCCAAAACAAAAGTAATACACCCATGGTAATTGTCAATAAAATACGAGTTTATCAATGCAAAATTGATTGTTGAATCATAAAATGGGAATCAATCTCAAAGCACATACCTAAACTAGATCAATGAGAATCGCCTTCCTGAGATGTTTTAAAAATAAATATTGATGCTTCTTCCAAGGAAAGTGGGATATGTGTATTTGGGTGCATTCTAAGAAATTTCAAAAGAGAAGTTCTACATGCCAAAATCGGTCCTATCAGATTTACAACAATAACTGTAGTAGAGATGTGGGCTGCCCTAGAAGCTCAAAAACTAGCCACTTAAATCCCAGCCTTGCATATCATAATTGAAGGAGACTCCCTCATTACAATTAAAGCACTTAAAGGTGAATTTCAACCTCCATTGTGGTGTTCTCCTCTTATCTAAGTGATGTACTAGGGTTTCAATCCAATAATCTTTCTATCAAATGGTCTTTTGAAAGTACTGAATTGATAATGACCATGATCTCATCCATTCAATTAATGCATGTTTTTTTTTTTTAAATCAAATTAGGTAAATAGTTTACAAAAAAAAGCATAAAATCTATCCTAAAACATCTAAATGATGTATTGATATAATTTTGGAATATATTATATTATGGTTTACATCACTTGGATGGATGATATGACTCCACTACTCTAGGAGAGTTGCTTTAGTGGCCTAGATTTTTAGGTTGATTTGGTACAATTTTTGGAAGGCTTTGATTTGTTGTAATCTTGGTATACTACTTGGCTGGTTAAAATTGTCTTACCTTGTTGGTCCCAAGCCTGGATAATGGAAGATGTTTGCGTCATGTTGATATTTAGCATTAAAACTTTTGCCAAACTGTCAGTCATGAATCCTAATTTGTCCTTTCATGCTCATGTTGGAGTGTTCCTTAGAAGTGACATGCTACACTTAAACTCAAGTTTAAAGTAAAGTATGGCATTGGACATAATATAATGACTTTATGTAACCAACTCCATATAGTTGGGGCATCTCTTAGATGATGATGCCAAGATTAATTCATCAATATTAAGAAACCACTTTGATGGTCTGAATCTTTGGATTGGTTTGGTTTATCTTTTGGATGTGTTGGATATTAGATGGAATCTTGTTACATCATTTAGATGAAAATTTGATACACCATTTGGATGGTTGTTATTCATCATTGCATATATACATGTTTTATATAGTTAGGAAAAAAGGATACATGCATATACTAGTGTTTTAAAAGCAAATAAGGAGAATGAACTGCTAACCCTTTTTTGTTGAATGCTTGACTAACGAACCTTCTCAATGTATAATAATAGGTTGATGTGGACAAGAAATAAATGAATTTTTGAATAATCGACCATAGAAATATTAAAAGATCATGAAAAGTCGATACTCATTGTTTAATTTATTTTACCATATTTTGATAGTTCGTAAAGGGTCTTGATTCTAAGTACTTTATTATATTTCTGACCCTGAAACTTAATACTATTGTATAATATGGCGCTATATGTATTGATACTTTAAACCTTGGTTATAATTAGACATTCACAAAATTTTTGATTCCCATCTTTTAATATTTGACTAAATTGATTATCAAAATAGTAAACAGATGAGCCAATGAACTTTCCCAAAATTCCCATTTTAAGTTGGTCATGGGGCTCACAACAATGGCAGGCAAGAAGTGCTGCAATTTTCATGTTAGTTTTTAGTTCCAACTGACTCAAGAATTTGGAATGAGAGCATCCATCAACCTTTCATCTACACTCGGTCCACCATTGGGTCAGGAAGCATCTCTGGGGGCATTTTGGTCATTACACCTATAGCCATTGATTACCAAAATGCCCTCAAGATGCTATGCTGCTGAACAGCATTATCAACAGAATCCGTGTGCTGCCAATCAAGAATCTTTATCAACAAAATCCGTACTCATTGAAACAGCATTATCAAGTTCACCACAATAATTGGGGGCCCCACCATATATACCAGCCATATGCATTCGTCCAAATTGTCTACAGATGCTTTGGTACATCGGCTGCCTTTTCTTCTTCTTCTTTTTTTTTCCTTTCCAAATTCCAATAGAATGTAAGTTAAGACTGTGTATGATAAAGAGGAGGGGTCTGGAGCCCATGCTGTTGCATGTCCATGTTTCAGGAATCAGGGCCCACCATTAATGGATTTGTGCCCGGGCTTGGCCTGGTTTCAGCCCAATAGACCTTGTCCAATTCTGGCCCACTGCAATTTGGGTTGATTTCTAGCCCAGCCTCCTCTGGCCTGAAATTCACACTGAACTGTGATTTGTAAATCTCAAACTTAATTTTGATAAAAGTTGAGAGAAAAGATGGAAAGGATTTGATCTTTTACAAATTATAAGTGCATGTTGGATCAGCCCAAGCGTCCTCCAGCTTGGCCAGTATCTATCTGAAACCAGACCAAGCATAGCTTAGTTCTATCTAATGGTATAAATGAATCAAATTCAAATAAAAGCAAGCAGTATCTAAATTAAATCCGATTAGAAAATTTGATATCCGAATTCGATTCGATATCTGATAGTTTGAATTTGAATTTAACTGTTTAATTATTTTAGGTAATTAATAAATATATAAAATAAATATTTTATTTATATAAAATATATAAATTGGTAATATAATATATATAATAATTAAATTATCGATCAAATTCGGATATTTATCAAATTAAATAAGGTCATATCCGAATTCAATTCAATTACTTAAACGATATCAATAGAATATCTGAATTTAACTCATTATGATATTCGAATTATTCCAATTCGATTCTATTATCTTAAATCTCAAATTCGAGATTAGATTTTCGGACACCCCTAGGTTCATTGGCCTGGCCCTTTGAGCCTGGGTTAGCTAGTCAGGGCCGGTTCGGGCCATACTCAGGAACTATAGAGCCAGCCCTTTTAAACCAAAAAAAAAAAAAAAAAACCCAGAGCCAGCCCACTTCAGGGATTTGTTGAATTTTCTCAGCCCAAGTCCAAATCCAGGTCCAAGTCGGTGCGTAGGTTAAGCTTTTTCGTACCCCCAGCATATAATAGCCACATCCATGGGAGGACTCCTCTATGACGAGTGGCGAGAGAGAGAGGAGAGAGAACGCTTTACCTTTGCTCGATGTAAAAGACCAGGAAGCCCAAGTCTTATTCCGTTTTATGATGTTTCTGTCGGTTTCTTCACTGTCACTCTCTCGTCGCCATTGCCTTTTCTTCCTTCACCTCAACCAGATTCCTTAAAACTGTAAGTTTCTATTCCATTTTGATTCTCTATTTATAATTATCTCTCCCATTTCTCTTCATTTCTCTGTTTAGTCATCTGGGTATCTATTAACTTCGGGGCTCTGTGTTAAATCCGAGCTTTAATTCGAAGTCTAGGGCTTTGAAATGGAGGTTTCTGAAGCGAAAATGATGATAATAAATCTAAAATTCGGGTTCTGAGACTTATTTAACTTTCTTTTTGGGTTTGGTGTTGCTGAAATAGTAGATTGATCATGGGTTTCTTGAGTAGCATTGTTGGGTTGTTTGGATTTGGTTGTGCACCATATTAATTGGAGAGGTTGTTCATTTAGTTGGTTGCTGTTGGAGGAAAGGAGGCATATTGATGAAGGAAAATGTCAGTAAAGCATAAGAAGGAATTGGTTGATTTCTATGAAGGTTGAAAACTTAATGATTTATTTACGATTTTTTCAGCTTTTAGCACAAGGCGGGGTTAGGGGGGGGTATGCTTGGTTAGTTTGAGTTCCTAGGTCATTAGGATTTGTAGGTTTGAGAGGTAATGAGAATTGTTTTGTCTGCTCCATGGTTTTACCTTAGGGGGGCCTTTAGTTAACTGAAACTTCTCCGAGATGGACCTCATAATTAGGTATTAGCGGGTTTTCACTTCTTCTGAACCGGAGACTTTCGTTTTTCATCTAGCAAGTTTCAGGTTTTGTGTTTTTGGGCCTGGTTTTCTCTTTTCCTGATTTGAGTTGCTGAGTTCTAACTGTTAAATGTGAATGAACCTGAGTTATTTGAGTAGTATCTTAAGGCATAGGTTTTCTGTTCACCTCATTTCGTAATGGTTTTTGGACTTTGTCTGGTTGGGAGCTCTGATTTACTGTAAAGATGACGACTGTCTAATGCATGAGAAGAAGAAGAAGGAGAGGGGGGATGCTGGATCTATAAATGGTCTTAACTTTTTTATTTTTTGAAGATAAATAAAAGAAATTTTATTGCTAAAAGGAAAAACATTACAACACCCCCTCCGGATTACAGCAATGAAAGCCACAAAACAAAAAGAAGCACCATTTCATAAACAATACACATCTCAGTACACCTATTAAGAATTCAGAGTAGACCAAAATTCAGCTCCAAAGTCTTTTTTCCACAGTCCTTGAAACTCTGGAAGCAGTAGCACCCAGCCAATAACTGTTGAACTAATAACAGCTACCAACTCTTCCATTCTTTTTTCTTTCCCCTCAAAGCTCCTTCTGTTTCTTTTCTTCCATATTTCCCAGCAAACAGCAAAAAGGGATACATGTCTACAGGATCTTGATTTTAATTCCACCTTGAATTCTTGGCCATCTGCTGAAAATCTCAGACGCCAAAGGACTCTTTACCACCTTGAATAACTTGAAAAAATAGGACCAAATTGGGTATGAAAAGTTACAGTGGAGCAAAATATGAGACACATCTTCCTCAGCAGCACAACATAACACACATCTACTTGGAAACTGCAGCCCTCTGAGTTTCGAGATATCCTGTGTTAGAATGCATCCTCTTACAATCAACCAAGCAAAAAGCTTCAGCCCTTGGTGGTACAGGCTTCCCCCAAACACCTCTAACTGGATCGGCCACCACCTGATTTCTGACCAGTGCTGAGTACAAGGACTTGACAGAAAACTTCCCATCCTTACTCTCTTTCCATAATCTAACATCTGTGACTGAGGGGTTGATCTCTAATGCCTGAAGTTTTGCAAGCAACTCCACACACTCCTCCATTTCCCAATTGAAAATAGGTCTTCTAAAATTTGGCCTCCAAACCACAGCACCATTAACTACTTCGTTGCAATCTGAAACCAGCACTTCTTTCTTACTCAGATTATATAACCTTGGACATAAATCAGCAAATTTCCCCACCCTGATCAATCATCTTCCCAAAACCTTATACTTGACCCACAGCCCACTTGCCATGTATAGAAAGGAAACATCAAAGAGTTAAAACTTATAATACCTTTCTGTACACAGACTCCATATGCTCGTCTCATCTCCTTTGAGTCCCACCCCAAATTCATCACCCTTTACTTGCAAGCCACCACTGTCCTCCAAAGAGCCTCCCTTTCTCTTCCAAACCTCCACACCCACTTCCCCGATAATGCTTTGTTAAAGACACCAACCCTTTTCACCCCTAAACCCCTGTCTCTTTTGGATCTACACACCATCTCCCACTTGACCAGATGTAACTTCTTTCTCTCAGCCCTAGCATTCCACAGAAATTCTCTCTCCAACCTTTCAATCTCCCCCACCACAGCAGCAGGAGCTTTTAGTAAAGATAAATAATAAACCTGCAAATTTGAAAGAACACTTTTATCAATGTTAATTTCCTTGCAAATGATAGATATTTCCCTTTCCACCCAGCAAGCTTCTTGTCAATTCTGTCCAAAACAGGTTGCCATGTAGAAACTGAAATAGCTCTAGCACCAATTGGAAGTTCAAGATAGGAAAAAGGAAACTCCCCAATCAAACACCCCATGGCCTTAGCACACTCTTCAATCACTGATTGCTGAATATCACCTACCCCTATCATTATGCTCTTACTTAAATTAATCTTAAGACCTGAAAGCAACTGAAAGCTGTTAAGAATACTTCTTAGATACATAGCTTGCTCAGCTGATGCCCCCAAGAAAATTAAGGTATCATCAGCATATTGCAAATGAGATATCACCAGCCCTTCCTTCCCAACCCTGAACCCTGAAATCAGCCCTAACTCCCTCCCTTTGTCAATGAGCTTGCTCATCACTTCCACTACCAACACAAACAGCAAAGGGAAAAGAGGTTCCCCTTGCCTTAGTCCTCTAGAAGATCCCCTTGCCTTAACTTTTGACGCATACACAATGACATGCAGTCTATTCATTCTTTTTGTTTTAATACAATACTTTACTCAAAAACAATGGCATACTGTCCATTCATTCTCCTCAGATACAAAAACAATGTCTTGCCAACCGTTGCAAAAGTTTCTGAAGTTAAGATCCTCAAGTTCTGGAAAGATAGAATACTAAAAGGTCTTTTTAATCAGTGAATACTTAACGTTTAGCATATTCTTTATTTTCCCAATCACCGTTAAAGTAGCTTTTGCCCTCAGACGTCATGTCACTTTGCTCTTTCCAACTTCTATGTATACAACAAATCCATAAGTAGGGTTAAATTCCATATTATGTGGTTCTGTCTAGGAAATCCTTTTATGGTCATGCATGAATATATATTTCCCTTGGGATGACCTATTATCCAGACAAACTAATGAAGTGCAGGTCCAACCATATATCCATGGAGAAGGGACAAGGAGTAAGAGATTTGAAACCTTATTGTATTCAGAAAAAAAGGGACATACTTTCGGGTGTCTTGTTTTCTTGTGACCTAAATAAGTAACAGATATGAAGGAAAGTTTTATGATTAAACCATAAAATTCCTATTTGGGTGTGCTTCCCCAGTTCTCATGTCAACCTTATCATGATATCTTTGTTTTCTGCAGTCAGTTACTGATTCATCTGTTTCACAATCATTTATTTGGTCTTCTGAATGACGATTCCACATGACTTCATTTTCTACAACTTCATAGCTGTCTTGGAATGGTGCACCTGTTGCTACAACCAAGGTTCAAAGTATTGATATGATATGCCCTGTATTGGGTGTATCATATTGTATGATCATATCTTTTGACTCTGGATATGCCTATTTAAAGGGAGTTTGAGAAATGCTTCTCTTTTTTAATAAACAAAGTATATAAAATATTATAGTTTTATAAGATTTTGAAAAAAAACTAAAAAATGTGAAGGCGGAAGGTTCAAAGTATCAATACACCCCTTCCATTGTATCGGGGTGTATCGATACTTTGAACCTTTTTTTTTGATAGGTAAAGAAAATATTCATTAATTAATTAAATAAAAAAGTATACAAACAGGCATCCCAAAGGGAGGTGCAAGTTGCGGCCTCAAGTATATCAGCTTACAATTGAGCCCAAAAAATAGATTCCCTAAATACCCCTTACTTAGCTAGAAAATCTGCTAACCCATTAGCCAACCTCCTTTTCCAAAGAATCTTTACTGTCATATTAGAGGTTAATCATTTTAATTTTTTTCTTCACAGCTTCCCTGTAGGTCTAAATAATAGAGTCTGGATCTGTCAGCCACCCAACTACCAGTTCAGAATCCCCCTCAATTATTAATCTGTCCGCATTTAATTGTCTTACAAGCTGCACCCCCTGCAGCACTGCTTGGAATTCAGCAAAAGAGTCTCCCAGACCAACTGGGCCTGAAAAAATAGCTGTAGGTTTTCAAGACTGCTATTCAGTCTTGATCACTAAGAGATTTTAGGTTCAATGAGAAGAGAAAGTGAAGAAGATGTAGAAGAAAGAGTGATGGAAGAGCAATAGAACACAGATTTTGAGGAGAAGAACAGAATGTCAATCATTCTGCCGCCGCCACTTTAAAACTGAAACTAGAAATAACTGTGACTAGATAACAACCAATATAAAACTGAAACTAGAAATAACAAAACAACAAAATAACCACAGCTGTGACTAGTCAAATTCTACCCTACGGACAGAGTGGTACCACAGCTGTGGGGCCCACATCAATGTTCTCTACACTCCCTCTCAAGTTGGGAGTATATGTTCATCATTTCCAACTTGGATAGATCCGCCTCTAGCTTCTTTCTTGATACGGCTTTAGTAAGAATGTCGGCTAGTTGCATACTGGATGTGATGTAAGGGAGGCATACTTCTTGAGATGAGACCCTCTCTCGCACAAAATGGCGGTCAACTTCAATGTGTTTGGTTCTGTCATGCTGTACTGGATTATGTGCTATATTAATGGCGGCTTGATTATCACAGTACAACATCAGGGGTTTCTCATACTCAATACCCAACTCCTCAAGTAGAGATCTTAGCCATAGGATTTCAGCCACTCCATTGGCCATGGACCTGTATTCCTTCAGCATTTGACCGGGAGACCACACTTTGTTTCTTACTTCTCCAGGAGACAAGGTTTCCTCCCACAAGGGCACAATATCCCGAGGTAGACCTTCTGTCATCAACACTCCCAGCCCAATCTGCATCAGTATAAACCTCCACCTTCATGTGATTATTGTTCTTGAAAAGTATACCCCTACCTGGGCATCTCTTCAAGTAGGCTAAGATTCTTTCTGCCGCAAGAAGATGTGTGGTTCTAGGAGAATGCATGTACTGGCTGACAACACTGACAGCATAAGTAATATCTGGCCGAGTGAGGTAGAGATATATGAGCTTTCCTACCAGTTGCTGGAACATAACTTTGTCTTCAAGAAGCTCCCCACTCTCGGCACTAATCCTGTGATTCTGTTCAATTGGTGTATCTGCAGGCTTGACACCTAACTTTCCAGTTTCTGCCAACAGGTCTAGGACATATTTCCTCTGAGATATAAAGATCCCCTGTTTGGATCTAGCAACCTCAATACCCAAAAAATACCGGACTACACCAAGGTTCTTCACCTCAAATTCTTGGTGAAGAAGCTGTTTAAGAGACTCAATCTCATGGCTATCATTCCCTGTGACCATAATATCATCAACATATACTGCCAACAGTGTCAAAGAGGACTCCACCCTCTTGATGAATAGGGTATGATCTGACTGGGCCTGTACATATCCAAACTTCACAAGTGCTAGTCTGAATCTATCGAACCAAGCCCTAGGTGACTGTTTCAAACCATACAAAGCCTTGTTGAGCCGGCAGACCTTCTTACCTACTTCTGCATCATAGAAGCCAGGAGGCAAACGCATGTAAACTTCTTCCTGCAGATCTCCATTCAGAAAGGCATTTTTCACGTCCATTTGGTATAAAGGCCAAGTGTGACTTGCTGCAAGGGACAAGAGAACTCGAATAGTAGTCATCTTGGCTACCGGTGCAAATGTCTCCAAGTAATCTATGCCATAAGTCTGTGTAAACCCTTTTGCAACTAACCGAGCTTTATACCTCTCAATAGATCCATCTGTATTATGCTTCACTGTAAATACCCATCTGCACCCAACTGATTTCTTTCCTTTTGGCAAATCAACTACCTCCCAGGTGTTGTTCTTCAACAGAGCATCCATCTCAATTTGCATTGCATCTTTCCATTCAGGGACGGATAGGGCTTCTTGCACTGTTCTTGGAATAGGGACATTGGAAATGGAGCTAAGGTAGGACTGTAGGTAGGAGATAGGCGATCATAGGATAAAAAATGGGAAATACAGTGGGCTGTGGATGTGGTACAATGTCGTTTCCCTTTACGGACTGCAATTGGAAGGTCAAGATCATTTGTAGGGGAAGTCTCTGTGGGCTCTGGGATTGAAGTATCTGGACCTGGAGTTGCAGATGAGATTGGAGCTGGTCTGGACTGTTGATGATCAGGATCAACCTGCCTGCACCGCCTGTGATAAACCCTCAACTCCTGATCCCTCTGACCACCCTCACCATTGTAGCTTTCCCTCAACTCCTGATCCCTTTGACCACCCTCACCATTGCAGTTCTCATCACCCAATGGAATAGGTAAAGGAACTGCCCCACTCTCACTGCTCTCCCCCTGAAGACAAGAACTCAAACCCCCACTCTCACTACTCTCCCCCTGAGGGGCAACCCGAGGATAATAGGGTGTCCCCTCAAAGAAAGTGACATCCATGGAGACAAACTTCCTCCCGGAGACAGGATCATAACAGCAATAACCCTTTTGAGTTTGTGCATAACCAAGGAAGATGCATTTGGAGGCTTTGGGTTCGAACTTGGAGGGATGGGGTCCGAGAAGCTGAACAAAGCAAGTGCAACCGAATGTCTTAAGGGGAATAGAAAACAAGTCCTCACGTGGGTGTAGAAGCGAAAAAGGAGATTGCATATCAAGGACCCTGGAAGGGACCCGATTAATAAGGTATACCGCCATGAGGATAGCGTCCCCCCAGAAGCGAATAGGGACATTAGAAGTAAACATGAGGCTTCTAGCCACTTCCAAAATGTGCCTATTCTTCCTCTCGGCAACTCCATTCTGCTGAGGTGTATGAGGGCAAGAGCTCTGGTGGATAACCCCATGATGAAGAAGATAAGATGTCAATGATTTAGCAAAGTATTCCTTTGCTTTATCAGATCGAAGAACTTTGATCTTGGCATCAAACTGGGTTAGGATCATTTGGTGAAAATTTTGGGTCAGGGAAGGTACCTCATCTCGTGAACGCATGAGATAAATCCAAGAAAAGCGGGTATGGTCATCAACAAATAACAAAAAATATCAGTACCCACCCATGGAAGGGATATGATAAGGCCCCCAAACGTCAGTATGCACAATATCAAAAAAATTATCACTCATTTTATTACTCAATAAATAAGGCTTTCTATAATGCTTAGCAAACTCACAACTTTCACACTGTAGCTGAGACAACTCAATAGACTCAAATAAAGTAGGAAACAAACTCTGTAAAGATCGAAAAGACAAATGACCTAATCGGTTATGCCAAAGCATAACCGGACTCACACTCTTAGAAACAAAAGACAACTTCTCTACTGACTCTCCCTGACGAAACCGCTCCCCGAGCAGATAGATCCCATTCGTCTCACGGCCAGTCCCAATCACCTTCTGCGTCTCCAAGTCCTGAAAAACACATTGGTCAGGGAAGAAGGTTACTGAGCAGTTCATATGCTTGGTAATACTACTGACTGAAAGAAGGTTAGTATCAAGCTTAGGAACATGCAAAACAGATGATAGGGAGATAGTATCTGAAAGCTTGATGTCACCCTTCCTAGAAATAGGAACCAAGGAGCCATCAGCAATAGATACCTTATCCCTACCAGAAGACAAATGGTAAGTAGTAAACAGTGAAGACAAGCTAGTCATGTGATCAGATGCACCTGAGTCTATTACCCAACAAGGTTCAGTAGTACCTGGAGCTGAGGCATGATAGGCTGAAGCTCGAGTACCTGAATGGGCGAAGGCAGATGTGACAGGGGCTGATGGAGGCTGCGATGGCTGAGCTGAGTTTCCAACCTCCTTTTCTAGCTGTATTAGGGCAGCCCGAACTGCAGCTAAGGTCTCCAAAGATGTTTTTTTTGTGCCAGATGAGGATGCTGAATCAGTGTTCATGGCTACATGAGCAGTGCCCTTCTTGTTTCTTAACTTCGCGGGAACCAAGTGGGGATGCAGTTTCCAACATGTCTCTTTTGTATGTTTGGGTTTCTTACAATGTTCACATACTACATCCTTCTTGTCTTCCTTCCTCCTGTCCTTCTCTGAATCACCCCCTGATTTGGGTGTAGCCGCTACAAAGGCTGATATGGGTTGCATCATAACCTTCATTCTGGTTTCTTCATTATGTACAAATGAGTAAGCCTGAGAGAGAGTCACATTGTCTCTAGTCAAAATCTGTTGCCTCACAATATCATATTCTGAGTTCAGTCCCGCCAGGAACTCAAACACTCTGTTTGTCTCGATGTGCTTTCTATGGGTCTGAGCATCTTTGGGACTCTCCCACTCAAGAGTCTCTAAGTGATCAATCTCATGCCACAGGGACTTCAAGGTAGAGAAGTAGACCGATACCGGTTTCTCTCCTTGTTTAAGGGTGTTCACTTCACATTTCAATTCATATGCTCTTGCAACATTAAGGGGTTGGGAGTAAGTTTCTTTCATAACATCCCATATCTCCTTAGCTGTTTTTGCTCACAAATAATTCCGGCTAATATGAGGCTGCATAGAATTACACAGCTATGTCATAACCAAGTAGTTTTTTTGCATCCACTTGGTATATGTCGGGTCTCCCTTGGAAGGTTCTTTCATATCTCCCAGGAGGTACCCTAATTTACCTCTTCCACCAATAGCCATCATGGCTGATTGGGCCCATTCCAAATAGTTTGATCCATCAAACTTTACGGTCGTAATCTGATCACCCATCTCAGAAATACCACCATAACTGATGTTCCCAAGACTGCCTTCTGCCTGAATTTTAGACTCCATTTCTGTCAAGTCTCAAAACAATACTTGAATCACCAATCACAATCAAAACAGTATAGGCCTGATCTGTATTCTCAGTGTATGTTCACAAAACCGAAGTAATTCTGATATGAAACCAACTAGCCAACACAGCAGTAGCTGTCTGTAGATCTCTAACCCCCTTAGAACTCTGAGAATAGCTTTAAAACAAAACTGATTTGCTAGGGAAAGTTAGGGTTTTAATCAGTCCTGAAAGGAAGCAATTCAGTCGCACAATCCAAACTATATAGATTAGTTTTCAGTAGGGTTTTAATCAGTCCTGAGAGGAAGCAATTCAGTCGCACAGTCCAAACTGTATAGATGAGCTTGCAGTAGGGTTAATAAGAAACCCTAGAATCTGATCGGATCTACCAATCAACTTAAGAGTTGCTCTAGGTAGATCACAGAGTTCAGTCAACCACTAGAGCTTGCCGCAAATCACTTTCAAACCCTAGAGTAGAAAGAAACACAGTTCGGTCCAGGGTTTGATGTAAAACCCTAGGAAATCGAAGAGAGAAAGAGCTAGAATGGTTCGGCCTTCCCCTCCAGATAGGTCCAACCTATCTTCTCTGAAAGAACTTCTATTAAAAAGTAACAACTTACAAGGAAAAAATAGTTCGCTGCCTTCTAGGGTTACCTGAACCCTAGTCTTCTCTGATCCTTCCTGACCACCAACACTCTGCAACCCTAGCAAGTTTCTAACAGCTGCCAGTACCTCTGGCGATCTCCAAGAATCGGTCTGTGAACTCCTCCTTTTCAGCTTTCAGTCCTAGGAGATTCTCATGTGGTCAGCTGGTATTAGACTCACATGAAAAACCCTAACTTGGCTCTGATACCATGTAGGTTTTCAAGACTGCTATTCAGTCTTGATCACTAAGAGATTTTAGGTTCAATGAGAAGAGAAATTGAAGAAGATGTAGAAGAAAGAGTGATGGAAGAGCAATAGAACACAGGTTTTGAGGAGAAGAACAGAATGTCAATCATTCTGCCGCCGCCACTTTAAGTTAATATATATAGGTTATGCTAGTTACATGAAAGGACATATCTGCCCTTGGTATTTACATCATAACTGTGACTAGATAACAACCAATATAAAACTGAAACTAGAAATAACAAAACAACAAAATAACCACAACTGTGACTAGATACATTCTACCCTACGGACAGAGTGGTACCACAGCTGTGGGGCCCACATCAATGTTCTCTACAATAGCAATTATATGCCTACCTTCATCCCTTGGCACACCCCCTACACCTGAAGGCCCTGACTTGCCAAGACTACCACCATGAAAGTTTAGTTTTAGGAACTCTTCTTCAGTGGGAACCCATGCTGGATTAGTCTTGGCTATAGCATCTGAACAATTTACCACAGCTCTCCAATTCTGACAACTATCATTGAAGGAGAAAAGGGGAATCTGCTTTAAAATTTTAACCTAATGTACAGCCCTAGTTTTGAGACAATCCCACAGAACCACCAAATTTCTTTCTTTATCATTGAAAGTTCTAGCATTCCTTTCTCCTTTTTTCTGAAGAGTAATACAAGAAATTTTATTATAAAGAAAAAAAGTTACAAAGTAAAAGGTGACAAGAAGGCACCTTGATAATACAAAACAATTAAAGACCAATGAAACAAACTAGTGACTGATATAAATCTGAAATTCAGGCACATTCCAAAAGATCTCCCTGAAATCTGATCGGCTAATCTGTTCAAACTCTAGGAGTACCAGATCCCAATGTGAGACAAAATGCCTGACTAAAGCCACCAGCGCCTCAGTAGTTTTGAAACAACACCCCCTCAAAGACCTTTGAGTGGTCTTTCCTGTGCTCCTCCTCTCCTCCCTTCTCCCCTTCCGTTCCGGTGTCGAAAAGTCTTCCCAAAATAAAACCTTATTTCCAGTACAAGCAATTATACCCAGTAAGGCTTAAAAACTGAGGAAGAATGCCATGTATGGCTTTCCATGACGAAGACAAAGTTGTCTGCTAAGATAGATCAGCATCACAATTTTATAGATACTAGTCACCAGGATGATGGGTCTAAAATCTTTTTGGTTGAGAAGCTTCCAATTTCTTAGGTATTAAGATAACAAAGTAGCATTGATCCCCAGGTTAATTAATAAAGTGCACATTCACAAACTCCTCAAAAACTGCCTAGAGATTGGATTTAATGATCTCCCAACAATCTTGAATAAAAGGCCATCGTGAACCCATCCAGGCCTGGCGCTTTTGACTATCCATAGAAAGCACAGCCCTTTGAATTTCTTCCAAATGAAAATCCCTTTCTAGCACGTTAGCCATTTCTCCTTCCAACCTCGGCCATTCTAATCCCTCCACCCTAACGCTCCTGCCTTCCTGCCTTCTAAAAACTGCCTTGAAATGATCCACAAAATACTTAGCAATCCTCTCTTGATACTTTGAACCTTGGCTACAACTATTTACTTTTTTTCAGTCCACATGGGAAAAGAAAAAGAAAATAAGTGGAACCCAAGATAAGAAATTTAATTGGGTCATACGAAAAATCTCTTGGTTTTCTTTTTTTTATCTTTTGCTCAGTAATCTTTTGGTTTTCCTTTTTCTCTTTCTTCCTCTTCTGATAGAGATTTGCATTTAATTCTTTTTTTTTTGATAAATGAGTAAGCCATTTATTAATCCAGTAAATAAGAGTTACAGGCAATCCAAGGAGAGGCACGAGATGCAACCTTTCCTTTAAGATTGATCATAACATTACAAAATCAGATGAACATAATTACCAGGTAGCCCAAAATAAAGAATCCCGAGAGACCCCCTGTATAGCAAGTGAATCAGCCATCGAGTTTGCTGATCTGCCTACCCACTGGACTCTAATTGTCATATTTCTTGTTAGCCATTTGACTTTTTAAGGAGATCTCTATAGTCCCAAATCACAGAGTCCAGATTCAGCAACCATCTCACCACCATCTGAGGGTCCCCTTCAATAAGCAAATGCTCTATCCCTAGCTGGTTTGCAAGCTGGATTCCTTGTACAGAAGCAAGCAATTCAGCCCTTATGGAATCTCCCAGACCCATGGGACGTGAATATAAGGATATGATAATGCTATCTTTATTTCTCAGAACTCCTATACCCAAAGGTCTAGGGTTACCTCTGCTACTCCCATCAAAATTCAGCTTAAAACACTCCTCTCTAGGTGGCATCCATTGTTCCAAAAGCCTATTCTTCCTAGTAGAAGTATTAACCACTCCTAACCAACTCCTCCAAAGGTCATCAAAGGAATAGCTATCAAACAGGTTTAAAGTTTCCAGCCACTGAATTGCCCTTGTCAAAACACAGTCCTTAACGTATGATATGTCTTTCCTTTTTAGAAAAGATTCTGGTGTTTTTTTCTTCCCAAACAGTCCACAAGATTGCTGTTCTGATACACTTCTACATAATTCTCCCTTTCTTTGTGTGCCATTCAAAGGTAGATGGACTAAACAATAAGCTAATATTAGATGGCAGGTTCCACCTACACTCAAGCATCCCAAAAATCCAATTCCATAAAACTGCAGCAAAGGAACAAGAGATCAGTAAGTGGTAATAGTCCTGACTTTGAGCTTTACAAAGGACACACCAATTAGGGGATAAACACCAGTTTGGTCTCTTCCTTTGCAGGTTCAAAGGTATTAATCTTGCCATAGTAGACTTCCCAACAGAAAACAACAATCTTTGGGGGAAATGGGTCTAGTCTAGACTTCTTTAATTGGGATAGCCTGGTGTGCAAGAGAAGAGCAAAGGGATTTAAAAAAAGATGAGCAAGTAAAAATGCCTTTCAGGTTAGGGGTCCAAATTCTTAAATTAGAACCGGGGGGATCCAAACAAGTGGACTCAACTCTCAAGTGATGACAATAATTCTAAGACAAACAGATTCATCATCACTTAACCCTCTTTGAAAACCAAAATCCTAG